>NC_142496.1:18881427-19181427 GCF_965113065.1 Corylus avellana
ATTAAAGTGTCGCAATATTAAAGTACTTCTAAAAAATTAACTCGGCTTTTATATATATATATATATATATGTATATATATATGCCATGGGGTTCATATATATTATTCACTTATCTGCAGACATTGACGAATGTACGGATTCAAAACTCAATAATTGCGCGAAATTCTGTATCAACATAAAAGGCAATTATACATGTGCTTGTCCCAAGGGGTACCATGGGGACGGAAGAAAAGATGGTGAAGGTTGTGCTGCGGATCCCGTACAGCAAGCGAATAAGATTCCCATTGGTAAGTATACATATTCACCATTTTGAAAGCTTAACGATTGAGGCTGCCGAAAAACTGGCTTATAAAATTAATCTTGATCAATTGGTTGTGAAATATGTGCTAGTCAGTCAACGCGGGCCCTCGTTCGGTATAATTAATGTTAACAGGATTTCTGAATAAATTTTCATTTCTTTTTCCTTCATTGGAGTGTTTGTGTGTATTATACTTGCAGACATTGCTAGCTAGCTGTGTTAACTTAATTATGACATGCTCTTATATCATATTGATATAATACACCATAACTTCGCAAACAAAAATATAATATACCATCAATTAATGCAGAAAGTCGAACCTGATATAATTTTATTTTTATTTTTTTCTTTCTGAGCAATCAAAAAGTAGGTCAAATATCTAAATGATACAGCATCTTTTCCACCGAATTAGGATTTCTTTCCGGTAGAAGCTAAAACATTAGTAAATGGGCCAACTCTAATATTAATAAGAGCCCAGCTTAATATTTAGGCAAAAAATTGTGTATATATATATATATATATATATATATATATTTGAAGTCAAGAACCTCTTTTGCTGTAACCACCCAATCAAGAATCTCTTTGGGTTGCAAGAACCCTTGAAATTCTGATAGGTCAAGATTGAAGCCTGCTTCTCATGGAATAGTATGAGCTTGTGTCATAGAAAATTTCCTCTGCACTCCGCCCCCCGCAAAAGGATTGACAGGTTCACTTTCAACGTTAAACTCGCATTCCACCTCCGCGTACCACAGTCTTGGTTGACGATGACAACCGTTCAGACCACCCATGTTGGCAAAGTGATTGGTATGGACTACGTATTGGGTGCGCATCCACTCCCTCTTCTGTACTGCTATACCACCATATCTCTCTTCCATGTGCCGCAAACGAATTGCCGATTAATCCTTACATATTATTTCTATACACACATACACTTCATTCATGTCTGCAAAACGGTTGCCCCTCCCCATTCATGAAAAGTAACCTGGATCTGCTACCAATTGATGCAACACGATGCCATGGAATGCAAGCATAAACAACAAAAAAGAAACAATTCTTCTTAAAAACCTTGAGTCTATCAATGATCTAAGGAATTTTTCTCAAAATATAGAATCTATCTAATATTTGAGAATAAAATATAGAAGAAACTCAAACTCTGAGCTTTCTCATTAAAAAACTGACAAAATACATCCAAGCTACGTTCTAGAGGCTATAAGCATCTATTTATAGACCCCCAAACTCCTAAACCTAAAAGTAATAGAAATTAAGTCGGTTTAAAACTCTACATTGGCCGTTCGAACGGAACATACCTCCGTTCGGACAATCACCAAATAAACTGGAAATTAAATACGTAAAACCACAAGCTGTTCGAACGGAACATACTTCCGTTCAAACGGGCAGAACCTAAAACTAAAACCTAAGTATGAAAACTGAAACATAACCTAGGCGTTTGAACGACCTTCGAACGGGCAGCAAACGGACGTCTCAGGATTTACTATGGTGACTTCCGGGGAGTGTTCAATTCGGAAGGCAAGCAAACAAAGGCTTTCGTGACTGCTTCAACAATTCCCCTTTGCGAGCTTGTGACCTTGTCTTGTCACTCCTAGCTGGCACAATCTTTTGAAGATCATTTACCCTCACATCTGTCCTACTCCTCTATATGAAATTCTTAGCTTTCTGGTCTACATCACCCATCAAGGCTTATGAGGATGGTTGACCACTTCTTTTAGATGGTCAATCACTCCAAAAATCTTAAAGAGTGGTGTTGGCCGGTTGAAGAAGCCATTTCCTACAATTTTATTTTTCTAAAGAATGATTATGATTTTAAAAGTTGCAGGCAAATGATTCTAATCGAAACCTTTAAACCTTAATGCTTTTTTTCTTTTTCTTTTTTTTTCCCTTATGTTTAATTGTGTTCCTCCGTCAATGGCCCACCTTTCAGCATTACTTCTTTTGGAATCTATTAAAATTAAATACTATAATAGTCAAAATATATAAGCATACTTTTTGCCACAGGAAGTTTCTTGCATTTGGAGAACTCGTCTCTATGTTTTTATTCAACATTCTCAATCAAAACAATTACTATAACCTTTTATTGCAATGAATAATCTTTTTCTATTACATTGTTTTAAGCAGGCATTAGCAGTGTCCTTGGGCTATTGGTTCTACTTGTTGGTGGATGGTGGTCCTACAAAGTGATCAAAAAAAGGAGGATGATTAAACAGAAGAACAAGTTCTTCAAACGAAATGGTGGTTTATTGTTACAACAACAATTATCTTCTCATGAAGCAAATGTTGAGAACACCAAATTGTTTAATTCAAAAGATTTGGAGAAGGCTACTGACCGTTTTAATATAAATAGAATACTTGGGCAGGGAGGACAAGGCACTGTCTACAAAGGCATGTTAGCAGACGGAAGAATCGTTGCAGTGAAAAAGTCCAAGGTAATTGATGAAGGAAAACTCAAAGAATTCATTAATGAAGTTGTCATTCTTTCACAAATTAATCATAGGAATGTGGTTAAGTTAATTGGCTGTTGTTTGGAGACGGAAGTTCCTCTACTAGTTTACGAATACGTTCCTAATGGAACTCTTTCCCAATATGTCAATGGCCAAAATGAGGAGTTTCCACTAACTTGGGATATGCGCTTACGAATTGCAGCAGAAGTTGCTGGAGCGCTCTTCTACTTGCACTCAGTAGCTTCCATTCCCATTTACCATCGGGACATTAAGTCTACAAACATACTCTTAGATAATAAATACAGAGCTAAAGTAGCTGACTTCGGAACTTCAAGATCCATCACCATTGATCAAACTCACTTAACCACACTAGTACATGGCACTTTTGGATATTTGGACCCTGAGTATTTTCAGTCAAGTCAGTTTACAGAAAAAAGTGATGTTTATAGTTTCGGTGTTGTCCTTGCTGAGCTGTTAACTGGCGAAAAAGTTATATCTTCAACAAGGACACAAGAATCCAAAAGTTTGGCAGCATATTTCATTCAATCGGTGGAGGAGAACAATTTGTTTGATATTATTGATAGTCGAGTTTTGAAGGAAGGTAAGAAAGATGAAATCATTGTGGTCACGAACCTTGTGATAAGGTGCCTGGACTTAAACAGGAAGAAACGACCTACAATGAGAGAAGTTGCAATGGAGTTGGAGGGAGTTCGAATGTTGCAAAACACTCCTAAGCTTCAGCAAAATTATGAAGAGTATGAATATGTCGAAGAAGGTATGTACAAGCCATGGGATGCTTCTACCTCGTCAACAATGTCAGCTTTATCTATAGACACCCAACCATTAGTATCTTTTCAAACAGTGTGAATTATTTTTTTTTTTAATGTCATGTTGTTGGCTAGATAATTTGTAGTTTACTTGTATTGTACTGGTAATTTCAAGAATCATATATAAGAACATGGATTAACCATATACAATTGTCTTATGATAGTATAAGATGGGCAGAGTATATATAGTTATTGTTACAACTCCACCAATGGTCCTCGGTATCGTTACAATTGCTCGGATGGTTTTTTTTTTTTTTTGTGATTAAATATCTGGAAATTTATTGCTAATAAAAGTACTGTTGGGTATGATAGCATGGGAGACCATACACTATATATTGGGCTTTGATGGGAGATGATCGGAGCTGATCTTACCATGTCTTGACCAGATACCATGTTGTAATTCTATAATTTCTTGCTTCTTAATCCATCCCTTGTTTTCTCTCTCGTCTTTCTTTTGTTTCCTAGAACCTTCATCATCCTCAAATACTAGAGCGTGCATTCTTAAATTGCAATTAATATAGTTCTATCTTATTCTCATGTTCTGTTATTTGAAAAACATTTTACTTTACATTTGGAGTAAAAGTTTAAGAATAACTATATTCTTCACAATTATTTTATCACACTGCCTGTTGACATGACATAAGTTAGATGGCTATTTAAAAGAAATAAAATTTTCTACATTATTAATTAGCTCATGCTACATTATCGGTGTGTAGTGTGATAAAATTGGTGAAAAGTATAGCATTACTTAAAGTTTCAGTACCCAAAAAAATAAAAATAATAATAAGTCTCCCTAAAACCTTCAGAACCAAGGCCACCGAAGTCACAAAGGAGAGAATCAATGGCCGAATTATGAGAGGACGTGATGTTTATCATCAACATAAATAAGCATAAAAGTTTGAATCCCAAGATGTTGATAAATGAAAAAGACTTGAATCTGGATTAGAAGCAACAAAATCAAGCAATAACCGAGAGTTAAGCCTTGAGAACCAGACCCATGGGCCCAGTCTAAGACCATAGATGGCCTTATCCAGTTAAACGTGTCGAGGAAAACTTGGATTAGCAAAGTCAGGTTGTTGATCTCTTTTTGGGTGACAAATCTGGCCGTTACCCATTTATGTGGGTCAGCGATCGTGGGTTTGGTTGTGATCCATGGTCACGGCATGACCCACTTCTGTGGGTTAGCAAATTCATTGTCGTGGATTTGGTTGTGACAATGACAAACAAGCGGGTCACCTTTTCTTTTCTTTTTCATTTGTAGGAGCACTCACAATGACTAAGGGTTTGTTTGAAATTGCTATTTTAAAATTTGTGTTTTTGAAATTATTACTTTTTTAAAATCGTAAAAACATTTGGTAAAAACATATTAAAAAATACATTTTTATCAAATATTTGTTATGCAAAATTGTGATTTTGGTTTGAATTTGTACTTTTTCAAATAAGCACCCCTTAGTTTGCATATAGAAATTGCATATTTTTTTTCTTATTTTAAATTAAGTGTTTTTTAAATCGCAATGCCAAACGCCTTACGTTTTGCGATGTCTTTTAAAAACGTAGATTATTCTTACGAAATCGTAATCCGAAACGCACTCTTAGTCATTTCTTACTTTTATCTAAAATAGGTAAGTAAAATACTACAAAACCATTTACATCAGATTATGCATCTCAAATGCAAAATACATTTTTTTTGCATTTGTGAATGGTCACTGCTACATGTAGCCAACACGGTTCACATATCTATTTCATTAATATATTTTTTTATCTCTCCACATCTCTCTTTTTCCAAAAGTTGAAAAATATGATCTTTAAGAAAGAATGCAATCCTTAAAAAAAAAAAAAAAAAAAAAAAAAATGATAAAAAGATAATCGGATGTATGGTATCTTTTAAAACTCATTAGTTAAACTAGATAAAGTGAGTTTTAATTAGTCATTTTGCATAAAAATATACATAAACTAATGTGAACGCTTGTAAGGATAAATTAAAAAATTTATAAATTTTTCAAGAGCATTATAAAGGTTATTTTATTCTTTTTAACCTCAAATTCTAATGGGAATGTGATATTGCAAAAATTTGAAAGTTTGATATACTAAATTGAAAGTTTTTGAACTTTGATATGTAATTGCAAATGTTAAGAAAATTCAACCCTATTCAAGAGGATTAAGTGATTTTTTTTATTATTATTATTAATGGCATTTTTGTTATTAAGAGGGGGACATTGATAATTCTTTAATAGTTTGATTAAGTGAATTTTTTTTTTTTATTATTAATGGCATTTTTGTTATTAAGAGGGGGACATTGATAATTCTTTAATAATTTGGAAGGACGAGAGAAGTAGGTGCAATTTTTCCACAACAAGAAGATTCTAAAAGGATGATGTACTAAGACTAGATTCCCCGATTACTAGTAAGATTCCCAAGGGATGACTCAATGACTGACTTAGATTAGTCAATCCCATTCTTGGGGAATAGATGTCCTACACGTCTCTTATTATGGTACTGACTAAGTTACACGTGATGACATTGACGGATAAATTGACATGCAAGTTGTTGGAGCTGTCTATCGAGTATGCTATTGAAGTTTGATTATAATGTGAATCATCGATTTTCATGAGCTCTTAGCTATTGTGGTTCACTTTGCTACTCCCTAATGAATGATATATTAGTTAATTCTATGCCTTTTACAAACATTATTATACGTTAATTCATCCAATAGTAGTTCTGTTATATATTGTGGTTAATTATATGCCTTTTAATTTAACTACTTTTTAAGTTATTTTTAGATCAGAACCCATGCATGTGTTGCAAGAAGACTTGACTTTTTCTTTTTCTTTTTTTCTTTTCTGAGATATAACTTGGAAAAAGGAAGGGCTTTCAGGAAGACTTGACTATTCTCCAAGAAGACTTGATTATTCTCCAAACTGCATGTGTTGTGGAATCACCAAATTAAAGTTTCTCCTAACTTGACGCCATTAATTATGACACTGGGGTACTTGGTCAGAAATAATTTTTGGTGAACATATATTACAGGATGTTGCAAAAAGAATTAATTAGTCATGTGTGAACCCAAAAAAGAAAGAAAGAGAAAAAGAATAGTTAAGAGTTTTTAGGCAAAGTGTCAAAAGATGGTGGCTGTGACAGCTAATTTAGCTGGTTTGACCACGTTTTATTTAATTTTTGGAGTTTTTTGCTTTTTAGCATAAAGTCAAAAATACTAATATTCGTCTCAAAAACCATATAAAAGTTTTTACATACGAACCTATATTAATTTTTCCGGTGCAGTTTGCTGCAGGGCGCGATGCCAAGTTAATTATGAAGGAGGATTTTTTTTTTTTTTTTTTTGAAAAAAAAAAAGCAATTCGGATTTTTTATTTACCGTTTAGCAGCCACCATTTCTTTTTGGAATGGAGAGAATGAAGTCTCCAGCTAGGCCGTCCCATGCATGGCCAAGTATGCCATTTGTGTTACAGCACATCACATCACAACAATTTTTTCGTTAATTTTTCATGGTTTTAAAGCTCCATGTACATTAATGTTGAACTAGACGAGAATAAATCATATTTTAATGAACTTTGCAGTGTCTTTTGTTTGTTGGATTGTCTAAACATGTGGCATCTGACATCGCTTAGGTATGGAGATAAAGATGTGCTTATATTTATACTTACATCTTTTATGACAACAATGTATTTTAAAGCCATGATGGTTATGAATCCATCAAAACTCCACAGTTAGGTGCGCTTTTGCGAGAGTAATATAACGATAAGTAACCTCTTAAGAAGTCTGATTCAGGAAAGCAAAAAACGAATAATATTGTATATTATTAGAGTGGATGGCATGTTACAAACACATGATGTAGTAATTATTATGATGATGTGTTGCGGACATCATTTTAAGGCACAAACTTCTTTATGCCATTACAATACCCAGGAAAATGCCTCTTGTTATATGAAAGAGAATTATAAACCCACAAATCAAAGAAATTCATATATATATATATATATATAATAAAATAAACTTGCTTGATGTAACTTGGGCCTTGGGATGTGACATGCTGCCGTAGATAGGTGGCACGCGGGATCACGTGGGATTTTGGCAATAACTTCCATCGGCACGTGTAATATCAGAATAGCTTTGTTGTAGAATGTAGATTACGACTGATAGAATTTGTAATTAATATTTATTATTTAGTAAAAGATAATCTAATTAATTCCACACATGATCCATGTGTTAAACCATGAAGCAGAAAAACCAATGAAGTATTTTAATTAATATTGGATTTGCAACATGACAATTAAATGCAGCAAATTAATATTCCTAGATGACCTATCATCCATCTACTCGGTACTTTCTTCCTTAATAATTAATATATAAGAGATTTTGAATTGAAAATATTTTATGTGAAAGTGACTTAATTTATATATTCTTAGAAGCAAATATTTTTTATTTGTTTTTCATTTTCTTCATTTTTGCTTTGTTTTGTTTTGTTTTTTTTTTTTTTTTTTAGAGTGCCATCTGGGTTAGAAGTTGACTCGACAGTAATGATAACGGACTGGTCTACTTATAAGATAATGACCTTCTTTTTTGTGGATATGCCAAAAAAAAAAAAAAAATTACAATATTACATTTATAATTAACACATAAATGTCTTTTGTTGAAGTAGACTACTGTAGTCTGTGCACCTTCCCTATTCCACCACATATTGTAGTCAACATTCGAATCTTTCGCCAGGTTTGTTTTTGCAAGTCTTTTGCGATGTTAACATATCTCAACAAGAAAAGATCAAGAGATTTTAAATTAAAAATATTTCCTATTTTCACTCGAAATAATGACGTTCCCTTATGCGATTGATTACCTCACATTTTCAGGATTCAAGGAACGGTGAACCCAATTAATGGGCCCTGTTTATTCAACAAATCTTATCTCAAGAAAATTAAGCATAAAACTTTTGGTTTACAGTACATTCCTTTATATAAAACTTAAATCTCTCACCCTTTGAGGCATCACTCATATAACTCTTAACAACTGAAAAGGTGAGCTCCATAATTCTCTTGCAATCCCATAATGAAGAAACAGGTGATCAATAGACTAACCA
This sequence comes from Corylus avellana, assembly GCF_965113065.1. NCBI lineage: Eukaryota > Viridiplantae > Streptophyta > Magnoliopsida > Fagales > Betulaceae > Corylus > Corylus avellana. The sequence continues at coordinate 18,890,098 of NC_142496.1, forward strand.
CTTTTCTTATACATACAACGCCAATCCACCACAATAACATGTCTCTTTTGTAAATTATTTAAAGTTAAGATTTTCTCTAAAGTTGTCATCCACATAAAGAATGCCACTCTTGAGGAAGCCTTAACTTTCCAAATACTCTTTCAAGAAAACAGGGAATTCACTGGAGTAGATAACACATGATAGTGACTTCACTTCAAAGTTCCTTGTGTTGAAGTGAACAAAATATCATTAAAATCACAAAATGGATTGCACAACGGAGAAGTAGATGATCCATAGACTCCTCACTCCTCTTAGATATACAATACCTGTCAACCACATTCTGCTTGTATCATTCTTTCTGTAGTGGTCATTACCTTTAATGGTTAGTATAACAATTCTTTTTTTAAGGTTGGTCTTTAAGGGTTTCTAGTCCATTTTTCTTTCTCTTTTCACTTGTTTCTTTCTGGTGCACAGTTGAGAAAGCTTAGTTGAGACTCTGTTCCCTTATGTATCTTGCTTCTATTATTTTATTGTGTTCTGGATCCTAAATCTTACCTTAGTCTTAAAGGGAATTGTGTGGTTTGAACTATTCTGAAGAGCCTAATCGTGCCTATCTTCCCAACACTTCATACTGGTGTATCAAATTTTGAAAAGTTTGAAAAACATTTATGAATTGCGCACTTTATAGATATCTTCTCCACCTTTTGTTTGTGTGCATCTCTGTGTGTTTAGTAACTATCAAATTGTATTAAACTAATCTATTTAGTTAGTTTTACAGTTTAAGAAGATGGTTAGCTGGCAGCTGGTTTGTTATTCTTCATGCACGTGTCACATGTAATAAATTTAGTTAGATTAGTTTCTGATCAGTTAGCTTGATAATCTAGTATAAAAACAAAGCATTGCTCAATGTAATCATTATTGAGAAATGTATGAGAATCAGTTCTTCTCTTTCATTTTGTTTTCCTGTTATGGTATCAGAGCCATAAGAGTTCCCTGCCTTCCCCTGTTTTTTTCATTCTTCCGCCATTAAAACTTCCTTCAAAGCTTCCTTCAAAGCTTTTCCTGTTTACATCCTTTCCAATTTTTTTTTTTTTTCTCATACAATTTCCTGCAATGGCCATTGATCTTTTGGTTTCTGCATCCACTCATGAGAATTCTGTAGAAAGCCCATACTTTCTTCACCATGCAGACAGTCCTAGAACTGTTCTCGTTTCTCAACAATTGACTGGTGACAACTTTGTCACATGGAAGCGATCAATGGATATGGCGCTGGTGGCCAAGAACAAGTTTGGTTTTGTGGATGGAAGTCTTCCCAAACCACCTGTAGGTAATCCTAACCTGCATTCTTGGGTGTGCTGTAATAATATGGTTTTATCCTGGTTATTAAATTCTATTTCCCAAGAGATTGTAAACAGTGTTTTGTTTCTCAACACGGCATCTGCTGTATGGAGTGATCTGACTGAGAGGTTTAGCCACAGCAATGGACCATGAGTGTTTGAATTGAAGAGATCATTGTCTTCTCTCCAGCAAGGTACAAACTCTGTAAGTACCTATTTTACTCAGCTTAAGAGTTTGTGGGATGAACTCTCTAGCTTTCGTCCCCTTCTTACATGTACTTGTGGTGGTTTGAAAGTTATTATTGATTTTCATTCTCAAGAATATATTTTCCAGTCCCTCATGGGACTAAATGACTCATTTTCAAGTGTTCGAGGTCAAATCCTTCTAATTGATCCTCTTCCATCCATTAATAAAATTTTTGCTATGGTTCTTCAAGAAGAAAGACAATGTTTGGTTGCTTTCTCTCATAACATTCCTTTGTATTCTGAGCCTACTGCCTTGATTTCCAAATCCATTCCAAAACCTCCAACTCGTTTCTCTAAGCCATATAACCGCAGGGAACGTCCCACTTGTACTCATTGTGGTTTCTCTGGCCATACAATTAACAAGTGTTACAAGTTACATGGATATCCACCGGGTTACAAACCAAGAAGCAGAATTACTTACTCTGCTAATCAAGTTCAAGAAACATCTCAAGCAAAACCTATACTACATATTACTCCAGATCAGTGTCGTTAGTTGCTTGATCTGATCAAACCACAAGAGAATCTGAATCATGATGTGAGTTATGCCAATCAAGTAAGTCCTGCTTCATCTTCTCAAGATCATTTGTTTTCAAACATGGTAGGTAATCTTTCATCTTCATATTGTAGTTCTTTGAACCAACAATATTCTGTTTTTTCACCTTTGCATTCACAAATGCATGTTCAAACTTCTATTTGGATTATAGACACGGGGGCTACAGATCATATGGTTAGTTCTATATCATTTTTTACTTCCATTACTGCAAAAGTGTCTAGAAATGTTAAGTTGCCTAAGGGTCAGTTTGTTGAAGTCACTCACATTGGGACTGTCAAAATTTCTGACTCCTTCATACTCACAAATGTTCTGTGTGTTCCATCTTTTTCTTTTAATCTCATCTCTATTAGTAAACTTCTTCACAATGTTCATTGCTGCATTATTTTTCTTTCTGGGCATTGTTTCATACAGAACTTACTCACTTGGAGGATGATTGGTTTGGGTGAAGAAAATAGTGGCTTGTTTCATCTATTGCTGCCTAAATCAAGGAGACATTCATCTGCTGTTCAGACTTCCATTCCACCTAGAGCTAATGTTTCTGCTTTAAGTCCTTTTAAAAATTCAGTTTCTGATGTTTGGCATTTTAGGTTAGGCCACATTTCCAATTCTAGAATAAAACTTTTACATGATTCTATCCCTACCATATCATGTAATCCTTCTACCATTTGTACTGTTTGTCCATTAGCTAAGCAACGTAGGCTTTCATTTCCTATTAGTAACTCAAGTTCATGTTCTATTTTTGAATTGGTCCACTGTGATTTATGGGGACCTTTTGCTGTTTCATCAATAAATGGAAGTCACTATTTTCTTACAATAGTTGATGATTTTTCTAGATACACATGGGTTTACTTACTTCATTCTAAATCCCAAACCAGTAATATCATTCAAACCTTTTACAGCTTAGTTCTTACTCAATTCAAGGTCAAAATAAAAACAATTCAATCTGATAATGGCACTGAGTTTTCTATGCATGATTTCTTTAATTCTCATGGAATAATGCATCAACTTAGCTGTGTTGAAACTCCACAACAAAACTCTGTTGTGGAACGTAAACATCAGCATTTGTTGAATGTGGCTTGAGCATTGCGTTTTCAAGCTCATTTACCTATCAAATTTTGGGGTGACTGTGTTTTAACAGCCACTCACATTATCAACAGAATTCCTACTCCAAATCGTTCTAATAAGTCTCCTTATGAGCTTTTGTTTTCCAAAGTTCCATCATATGATCATCTTAGGGTGTTTGGTTGTTTGTGTTTTGTTTATACTCTTCATCGAAATAGAAATAAATTTGATGCTAAGGCCAAGCCTTATGTTTTCTTAGGATATCCTATGGCATTAAGGGATATAAACTCTATGATCTTACTTCCAAAACTCAGGTTGTATCTCGAGATGTTCATTTTCATGAATCTGTTTTTCCTTTTGCTTATCCTCATCACTTCAATTCTGATGGTTGATTTGTGATTCCACATTCCTTGTCTGATGTTCCAACTCCCACTAGTTCAGTTCTTGTTTCTGTATCAGACAATCTCCCTAGAGCTTCCATTTCCCCCTCCATTTCTCCTATAGTTGCTTCTTTACCTGACTCAATCGTTTCTTTACCTGAGTTGTAGCGCTCCAGAATTTTCAAAGCTATTTAAATAGATAATTTTGATAATGATGTTATTTTAATATCCATTGTAGCCAAGGATTTTAATTCTTGAAAAATTTATGGTATTACAGAGAGTGGTAATTAGAGTATGGTAATTGGTAAAATAAAATGATAATAAATGGTAGGAAGAATTGTTTGGATAGGTAGAATAGTAAAGATAGAATAGTCAATGGTAGGTATAAGAAGGGTAGACTTTTAAATAAGAAGGTAAAATAGTCAATGGTAGGTATAAGGAGGGTAGAATTTTGAACAAGAAGGTAGAATAGTCAATGGTAGGTATACTAATGGGTAGGTGGAATAGTAAAATGGGGGTATAATTGTAAATTGAAGGTAGAATAGTATTTGATTTTCTCCTATAAATAGAACTCTTCTCCTTCACAATTTCACTACTCCTATCCCATCTCTTGCACATATTCTTCATTCTTCCGCTTTTTACTCGGTCTTTCTTCTTTCTAAGAGTGTTTACTCAGAACAGAGAGAGAAAAGGCGAGACAAAGCGCTACAAGAAAGAAAGAACACAAGAGATAGTGGACTTTAGAAATTAGATTCAAAAGATATACTAGTGGTGTTAGTCAGATTGGAGCAACTAGATTCCTTCAGACCACTTTTAGCTTCAGTCTAAAAGTAAGTAAATTCACTACCCCTTCTAAAATTACTTCATGTCATGCTATTTATTCATTATTGTATCAAACTGTAAATGATTATTTTATTTACCTGTCATGAAGATATGTTGCATGCATGAAGGATTTCTAAAATAATTATTTAGAAAGTTTCTACTTCTTTAAACGCTTTTTAAGTACAACAAGTTTATATTTGGAAAAGTTTCCATTTTGAGAAAAGAAAGTTAAGAAATGATGATTATAAAGAATGATGATAAACCCTCCTACATGTTGCCCTAAGATGCATCAAAAGAAGTACAAAGAAAAGTATAAGAGATGAGATAAATGTTTATGAAATGAGGGCACATGTATGGAGGAGAGTATTTTTGGCCCCAAGATAAGTAAGAATGAGAAGAGTTCGGTACCGATACTCGGATGGAGGCGAAACCACTGAAGGAGGCTATGCCAGAAGGTGGTATTCCATCAACCAGACCGTTGAGTGCACCAAGAAAGAGTTAATTGACGGTCGGGCATGGCTGAGGCCTCAGTTCAGTGCCATGGTCACAGGACTCGCAACCCTCATACACAGGGATAACAGTGTAAATGGGCCCTAATATGATAAAATGATAATATAATTTCAATGATGATATATTATGACGATTTACAATGATGATTTACAATGATGATTTATAATGATGCATTATGATGATGATTTATAAAGACGATTTTCGACAATGATCTATTACTGGATGTAATAGTATGTATATGCTACGGGATATACAACCGTACATACATATATTATTATGGCTAGAAGTATATTTATTTGCGAAAACGATTTTCAAAACTGAGAACAAAGAGTAAAACTATTTATGGTTATGGATGTTACTTGCTGGGCCCCCTTTGGACTCATTCAGTTTTATTTCTTGTTTTCAGGTAGAAAAGACGCTGGAATAGGAGGCCGGAATGGGGATGGGAATAATTATTAATTTTCAAAGTCTTTTCATATCAGTTATTGTAATAATATGATATTCCGCAGCTAAAATTTAATGTTTTCTAATTTCGCTTGTAATAAAATCTCTTGAACAATGTTTTATACATTTATCGTATCCTTTAAAATCAAATACTCTGATAGACCTTATAGATCTTTGCAAGGACTTTTGTTGTAAAAGAAGAAAAGTGGCAAACTCAGTCTTAACGGGCTGGGGATGTTACATGAGTCATCCATCGTTTCAGTTCCTACTTGTATTCCTCCCAGAAAGTCTACTCAGCAGAAATGTAAACCTGGATATTTGCAGCAGTATCATTGTAACTTAGCTACTTAATCTTTCATTTCAATTGATCCTAAAAGTCATAATTCTGATTCAGGTATTCCCTTTCCACTTAATTCTTTCCTTGATTACAATATGCTTTCTGATTCTTACAAACACTTTAGTTTGGCTGTCTCATCCCAAGTTGAACCTCAATTTTTTCATCAAGCTGTATCCTCCCCTCAATGGCGTGAGGCCATGGCAACTGAAATCAATGCCCTTGAAGCAAATGATACTTGGGAAATTACTGATCTGCCTCCTGATAAGCACCCTATAGGCTGCAAGTGGGTCTATAAAATCACATATAAAGCCAATGGGGAAATTGAGAGGTATAAAGCTCGTTTGGTTGCAAAAGGGTACACTAAAAGAGAGGGTCTTGATTATAGTGATACATTTTCCTCAGTTGCAAAATTAACCACAGTGAGAAGACGCATTTCTGCATGGATCTCTTGATGAGGAGATTTTTATGAAGTTACCTCCTGGTTTTGGATTGAAGGATTTATCTAAAGTTTGCAAGCTTAAGAAATCACGTTATGGTCTTAAACAAGCCTCTAGGCAGTGGTTTTCCAAATTTTCTTCTACCCTTATACAGCATGGTTTTACTCAATCTATGTCTGACTATTCTCTTTTTACTCAAGTAAAGAAAACCTCTTTTATTATTCTACTTGTATATGTAGATGATATTGTCATAGCAAGTAATGACAGCCTAGCTATAGAAGAGCTTACTAAATTTCTCAATTCTGTTTTTAGTTTAAAAGACCTTGGAGAATTGAAGTTTTTCTTAGGGCTTGAAATTGCAAGAAGTGCAAAGGGCATTTCCTTATCACAGAGGAAATATGCCTTAAAAGTCTTAGATGATTGTGGAATGCTTGCATGCAAACCCTCTTCTGTTCCTATGAAAGCTAATTTCAAGTTGTCTAGAGAAGAAGGTGAATTGATTTCTGATCCTACCTCTTACAAAAGGCTTGTGGGAAAGCTGGTTTATCTTACAATCACAAGGCCAGATTTATCATATTCTGTACAGTTGTTAAGTCAGTTCATGGATTCTCCCCGTAAGCCTCATCTTGATGCTGCACACAAGGTCCTTAGGTACATTAAATCCTCTCCTGGACAGGGCATTTTCTTCTCAGCTTCTTCAGAATTACATTTGAAGGCATTTTGTGATTCTGATTGGGCCGGATGTCCTGATAGTCGCAGATCAGTCACAGGGTTTTGTATTTTTCTAGGATATTCCCTAATCTCTTGGAAATCCAAGAAGCAACACACGGTATCAAGATCCTCTGCTGAGGCAGGGTACCGATCCATGGCTGCTGTCACTTGTGAGCTTACTTGGTTACATGCTTTACTGAAAGATTTACAGCTTCAGCATCCTCAACCAGCTTTGGTTTTTTGTGATAGTCAAGCAGTTATTCACATTGCTGCAAATCCTGTCTTTCATGAACGCACCAAGCACATCAAAATCGATTGTCACATTGTGAGAGAGAAAATTGCTACTGGTTTGATTCGAACATTACATGTACAGTCCAAGCATCAACTTGCTGACCTATTTACCAAGCCTTTATCTCTCACAGATTTTCATTTTCTGTTGTCCAAGTTGAATGTCATCAATATTTTCCATACTGATGTCCAAGTTGATGAACATTCCACTTGAGGGGGCGTATCAAACTGTATTAAACTAATCTATTTAGTTAGTTTTACAGTTTAGGAAGATGGTTAGCTGGCAGCTGGTATGTTATTCTTCATGCACGTGTCACGTGTAATAAATTTAGTTAGATTAGTTTCTGATCAGTTAGCTTGATAATCTAGTATAAAAACAGAGCATTGCTCAATGTAATCATTATTGAGAAATGTATGAGAATCAGTTCTTCTCTTTCATTTTGTTTTCCCGTTAGTAACTCACTTACTGCGTATGGGCGTTAACATCACAGCTTATTGGTGTTCATAATCAAGCTGAGAAAGATGAGATAGTTAAATCTGTGATGGATTTGAAGAGTGCTCAGATTGAAGAAGGTTACACCATGGATGCTGTTGTATCTCGCCAGGTAGATACAAATCATGTTGTCATTTTGCTTGATTATCATAATTCTTTTTTGTACATACAGTGCACAGAGCTGTTTTCTACACTACTGTTGAGTTCCGATTTTTTTTTTTTTTTTTCTCTGGTTTGGAGGACCTTCTAATGGATGTGAGGGATAAGCTTCTTCTTGAACCAGAATATGCTGGTAATATGAGGGAAAAGATCCCACCTAAATCACCTCTTCGAATTCCCTGGGCTTGGTTGCCTGCTGCTCTTTGCGTCCTTCAAGAGGTACAAACTTTTGTGTAAATTTTACTTAGTTTGTAGTAAATAACTGCTGTGCTTTAGAATTTTGTTTTGCTTTCTATGTGCAGAGGAGTTATATTCTTTTTGTAGGTTAATTTATTTCAGGGTTTGTAGTGAAACATATACCTGTCCTACTTGTGAGTGTTTGCTCTTTCTTTATGATACCATAGTACCATACCATCGTCCTCTTGCTACTGTCTTGAAACTGTCGAATATTTTCTTCCATTTACGATATCATTAGAATAAAGCAAAAGAAGGCTTTTGGTTTGGAAGATAGATATGATGCTCTATGCGGATTTCTCCAATCTAGGTTGGAGAGGTAAAGCTTGTGCTGGATATTGGCCGGGCAGCTCTTCAACATCCAGATGCTAAGCCATATATTCATGATTTGCTTCTTTCAATGGCACTGGCTGAGGTAAGGCATATCAGCAAAGAAGTTAGGAACATGTACCATCTTTTTGTGGCAGCCTTGTTATGCCTCCTTGTCTTATCCTAGGTGCTTTCTTGAAGTGTGCAATTGCAAAGATCGGTTTCGAGAAGAACAAGGTGTCCCAAGGATTTGAAGCACTTGCTCGAGCTCAGTGTCTTCTAAGGAGTAAAATATCTCTTGGAAAAATGACATTGTTATCTCAGGTAATGCTCATTTCCTTGTGTGCTTTTGCTTCCAACTTATTCAAGAATCTGTGAGGGGTTCGCTTAGTTCAGCCTACAATAGGCATCTCTTTCTGTTGCTTCTGCCTTATCTGATGAATCGGTAATTGAAATTGAAACAATTTGCTTTTCTCTCATCATGCATTACAAACTTTTTTTTAATAAAAAAAACCAAGGAATTATTGAAAAGTATGAGTAGATCAGCTCACAAAAACTGAGATATTCTTATCTGGGAAAAAATGGCCCTAGAAACTTTGCAGTGGGATAGGTCCTTCTAGCATTTTATTTTATGCTGTATTTGTTACTTCCATTAGAGTCAACTTGATTTCCTGTGTCTATAGTAAATTTGTTGGCCTTGGTTTCTAGATAGAAGAATCTTTGGAGGAGTTTGCACCTGCATGCACGTTGGAACTGTTAGGCATGCCTCATTCACCTGAAAATGCAGAAAGGAGACGAGGAGCAATTGCAGCCTTGCGTGAACTGCTCAGACAGGGCCTTGAGGTGGAAACTTCGCGCCAAGTCCAAGACTGGCCGTGCTTCCTGAGCCAAGCACTTAATAGGCTAATGGCTACAGAGATAGTTGATCTTCTTCCATGGGATAGTTTAGCTGTTATACGCAAGAATAAGAAATCACTTGAATCACAGAATCAAAGGGTTGTAATCGATATCAATTGTATCTACGTGGCGTTAATAGCTCATGTAGCTCTTGGATTTTCAAGCAAGCAGACAGAGTTGGTAAGTCCTTTCTCTGCAGCTCGTTTACAAGATATTCTTATCCCCACTCCCCTCCTTACTCTACTGTAATTTCTGAGAAAAAGGTTTTGTTAATTTGGTGTATTTTGTATGAATCTTACAATTATTAACATGCCTATTCAGGTTCAATTTCTTTTAAGAGAAAGAGTGACGGTTGTTGTGTTCCATCTATTAATGTCACTTATTATTTTATTTTTTTTGCAGATAAACAAAGCAAAAACTATCTGCGAATGTTTGATAGCATCAGAGGGAATTGATCTCAAACTTGAGGAAGCTTTTTGTTTGTTCCTTCTTGGACAGGTAAATTATTCATTTTGGTCCTGTTCTATTTCTAGCTGACTTCATTAAAATATTCTCGGAATTGTTATCTTGGTTTCAGCAGATATAATTTTCATTCTCTTCTTCTCTTTTCCCCTAGTTTATTGAACTACTTTGATTTATTTATTGGTTTCTAGTGTAATGAGGCTGAGGTCGTTGACAAGCTTCAACAGCTTGAATTGAATTCAAATCCTGCTGCTCGAAATTCAATCTCAGGAAAGGAAATAAAACACGTTTCTGGTGCAAAACCATCGTTGGTGTGTCCTCTCTCTCTCTTCTATCTTCAGAATTTTGATTTTTGCTGCCCTTAAAAAACTTGCTTCTGAAACTGCTTAGGTGGATGGCTCAATTGGGGGTAGCTTCAATTGATGCATGATGATTTATGGTGGTTAATTTGAGCATTGATCCAACCATAAGATTCGTTCTTGGTGATACAATCGTCTGTCAGATTTTTATATGCTACCTTAATGTATCTTGGATGATAGGATCTTGTGAATTGCCTTCCTAACTTTCTTATTTAATCTATCAGAAATTGAGCGACACATGTTGGGACATCTACTTCAGTGGACCAGGCCCTGTCTTAACAATTATTCTTATATTCTCATTTATTTTCTTATTTTGTGGTTTCAGGAAAATGAAAGGGCTGTTTTAGATTGTGCACTAGATAGATATGATCATTTTGTTGCATGGACTATGTACTATATGATGCCATCTTACCCTTCAAATTTCGTGCTTGGCTTTGAGGTTGATACATTCTCACGTCAGACTGTCTGCTCCACTTGACCAGGAAACGTGGCTGAAGGATGCTGTGCTTGGTGTCTTTCCTGATACACGAGATTGTTCTCCGTCTTTGGTAAGGTTCATACTGGTGGATGCAATGTAGATTAAGCTTTAATTTGTAACAGGAAGATGTTACAAACGTACATCTCTGCAGGCCAATTTTTTCAGTGGTGAAAAGAAATCTCCTGGGAGCAAGAAAAGTAAAGGAGCTCCACAAGCTGTGCGTGCTATATGCCACAGACCAGTGGCCTCTTCTCTGTCAGAGCGGAAAGATTTTAAGGAATCTCTTTCGTATGCAAGCTCTTCTCAACTTCTTGGGTCTGCTGTTAAGCAATTGGCTCCGGACTTGCAAAGTCCATTGGTATTGGGCAAAAATAGCAGCGGAAGCAATGGTAGCACATCATCTGGTCAATTGAACAGGAATCCTGGCATTCACCATAACAAAGTTTGGGAAAATTGGCTGGCCCAAAAACTGGTTGGAAGGATAACGTCTATTGCTGTACTGGGGTGCATAATGTTTGCTACCTTTAAATTAGCAGGTATGAGTGTTAATAAGATGAAAAGAGCTTCCAAATGGGACTCCAGTACACAAAATATGGAGACAAGTTCGCTTGTTGAGAGAACAGATTTGTCTGTGGATATTGCTCGCAGACTCAAGAAGCTTCGGGCAATGGTTAAGATCCAGTTCAGGAACCGCTCAGATGCTGGAAATCCGCATGTTTTATCACCTGCTGCTAGTCTGTCATCCTCTATGACTGCTGTGTACAGGAGGCTAATGCCTATGGAAGAAGCTGAAGCCCTTGTTAGGCAATGGCAAGCAATTAAAGCTGAGGCTTTGGGGCCTAATCATCAAGTTCATAGCCTCTCTGACGTCCTTGATGAATCAATGCTTGTTCAGGTGAAGTGCATGGATTGTTTTTCATATCTTGTCATGCTGTCATATAACTATCACCATTTAACAATCAAACTTTTGAGTGTATTTTGTAATAATATTGTTTAATCATTGAGCTACTGGCCTATAATCTGGAAAAATAAAATAGAAAATGTCATAGTAAATGAATTTTAGTATATGGAAAGATAATTTGAAATTGTGAGTAATCTGATGATAGTGATTGAAAATTCTAATAAGTTGCACATACCAAATAGCTGCGAGGAAATAGTTAACTTACTCTATGGTTGCAGCCATCTTATTTGGTGAATCGCTCAGCAATGTGTTCAAAGAGATGTGTGCACCAGGTCGCTAATGTATTGCCTACTCCTGGTGCAGCTGGTTTTAGTCTTGCTTCAAAGGAAAAAGAAATCTTGAAAGATTTAAATCTCAAAGAAAATTACTTTGGATACTAGAAATATTAAGAAAGAGTCATAATTCTACCCTGCAGAATTTAAATTGGCCAAATGAAAGGCTGAAATTTTCTGAGTGTCGTTAAAAACGTAGACCTTGATAAAGGCAATTACTTTTAACTTAGCGGAGAAACTATTTCGGCATGTTTAATAACAAAAAGTTTTCTTTCCTGGAGGCATAATATTAATGCTTTATCATGATGCTTTAGGGTGGTTTTTGTTTGTGTAATGATTTGCAGTGGCAAGCTCTGGCTGATGTGGCAAAAGCCAAGTCTTGTTATTGGAGATTTGTTATGCTACAGCTGTCTGTTCTGCGAGCTGACATTATGTCAGACAGGATTGGAACGGAAATGGCAGAAATTGAGGCTCTTTTAGAGGAAGCTGCAGAGCTTGTTGATGAATCTCAGCAGAAGAACCCAACTTATTACAGGTATAAGTAGAATCAACATTATACATCAATTTTTGTTATTGTTATTTAGAATCTTATTGTGTATTGCTTATTCATGTTTAATGGGAAATGAATATCATATCCTAGGCTGTTTTTTTGATAAGTAGTGTATACATTTGAATTTTTAGGATTAATTCCCATAATATGGTTCATGAATTTGTGAATTCTTACTACTGCAGACAAAAGATTGCTCATAAATTAGTCTCAATTACCAAGATAATAGTTACAATAATCTCTAGTGATGAAATAATCTTCTATTCCCTGTCTTAGTTACTTTTTATTTTGCTATCCTGCAACATTTCCAACTTTTTCTTTATCTCGTTGATTGATTGCAGTGCCTATAAAGTTCGATATGTTCTAAGAAGGCAAGATGATGGATCATGGAGGTTTTGTGAAGGTGATACTCAAACACCATCACAATAATATTCAGCCTAATTCTGGAAGAGTAATGCTACACACAATTCCACTCCCATATTCCCTGACGTGATTTTTAAAATTACTATTAAATCAAAATTTAATAGTAATCCATTCAAAATCTAATAGTGATTTTAACAGCCACGTCAGAGAGCGTGAAAGTGGGAGTACGGCAGTACAGGAGTAGCAGTGTGTAGCATTACTCATTCTGAAAACGTGAGCCTGCTATGAGGAGTGTTCTGCTAACTCGTGTCTTTCCCGTCTTCAATTTCTTCTCTTGCGGAGGAGGCCTGTAAAAATGAACGTGGAGGGCAGTAGTAAGCTTTTAAAAATGGTGAAATGTATATCATATAAGATGGGTTTGTTAGAATAGGGGCATTCAAAGGAAATTGAAGCTGAATTATTTGGGTAGTGCTGACCAAGTAGTGTAAAGTGTCAAATGACCTCATTTAGAATCTTTGTCAATTCGTTTCCTATCAATAATGTGATTGCTAATTCAGTAATTATGGACAAGTGAAATCATTTATAGAAAGGCTCTCAAATTCATCAAGTTTTGTTCAGTTCGTGGCTTCAAATGTGCCACATCATATGACTCATACTTAATCACCTTATTGACCTATTTTTGATGCGTACATTTGAAGGAATTTACACCTTAAATTCTTCTGTTCTCCTTGCTACAGTGTCGGTGCTAAACCCACTCCAGTTTGGATTTGGATTTCCTCATATTTTATAAAATATTTGATTCTCATATTCTAAAATATGAGCCATCTATTTTATCTAACGGTTTAAATAAATGCAAAAATTTGAATTACCGAGACAAGTGGATTTGACATATTAAAAATTAAAATTAAAATTAATTATTTTGGTAATACACAAATTTTTGCATTTGTTTAGACCGTTAGATAAAACGAAGAACTCAAATTTTAAAAAAAATGAGAAGATATCAATCCTTCTAGTTCAATTGCACCACCCAAAACTGCTTTGTAGAAAAAAGAATCATTAATTAATAATTATTAAGACAATTATAATCAAGAAAAGAAAACGACAATGTTTGAAAGGGGAAAAAAAATCAGGTGAAGATTTCTTGTAATTTTTATAATTTTGACATTAAAACCCTAGTTTTTCTTACAAGGTGGATAATAAGTAAAAAAACTTCAATTCAAACTCTAAAAGTGGAGCCTTTTAAGATAGCATTTTGCTTTTAAACAAAATAAAAATAAATCTTTATATCATCATAGCCAAACAAAATCACCCTCTAAAATAATTATAATTTTTATCTGACCAACTCAAAATTAGTTTTGTCGACTTGCATATGGTCAGCATTTGCAAGCTTCATCCCACCCCCCCCCCCCCCCCCCAGTGGGCACGGAAATCAATTAAAGGGTATCATGAGAGAGTGCCTGTTGGTAGTTGGTACAACCTTCACCGATACCGAGCTTATGCTTTGAATTCATTTCTTTTTTTTGCTTTTCTACTCAAATTGGGTAAACACCGAAAAAGTAGTTGGCTGCCTAATAAAAATAATAGCGCATAAGTATAATTAATTAAATAGTAGGAAAATGACTAAAACAAGTAGTCTGGTTCTCTTTTAGGGCCTGATTACCAAGGCAAAAGGCCATAAATAAGGGTACGAATCTCAAAAAGTCCTATAATTCTATCTAAACTCCCTGCTATGAAACGATCACTACTGAAAAAAAAAGGTTGAAGTGAAAAATGTATTGTCGATGAAGAGGGAGTACAATATATGATAGCACAAGTTTCCACTACAAGATCAAACCACAATGACAAAGGGATGACAAAGGGAGACTGAAACCCACAGAACCCACTAAACACAACATCAAATACATAAAATAACTTCATAAAACGGAAATACGAAGACAACAAAACAACAAATTTATAGAGAAAAAAGCAGAAAAACAACAAATGACCCAACAAACAACTGCATTGGCGGTAGAAATGGTGGGTGGATGGTGAGGTTCATCTTTTGGAGAGCCTCACAAGGAGGAAGGTAAACTTCTAGAGAGAAGGGAGAGCTTATAACTCCAAAGAAAAAAGAAATAGATTTTGCTTAGAATCCACTTAAAACCATCATGAGGTGGTGCTACCGCCCAACCGACCACAATGTGTAGCAATGGAGGAAGAAAATGTATATAAATTTCCTATAAATTAAGTTACTACAAGAAATTCTCCAATTTAATATTTAAACTATCACGTCTCTCTTAACAAGTGAGAATCACATATATTTTATTAATGCTATTAAAAAAGCATATATATATATATATATATATATGAAATTTCCTACCCAATTTGTAGAAAATTTCTATCCAAAATGAATAAGCATCATATATAAGTTGGATCAACTTCTTCAGAAACTAGCACCCTATTTCACAAAGAAACTGGCAATAACATACGCCAAATTACCAAAATATACCATTTTCGAATTAAAATAAAAAGAAGATGAAGATCAGTAGCGAGCCAGTTAATCCTCATCAGCTCAATCCAGCCAAGGGTTATTCCTAGTCGGCTTCCTAATACGGCGCATCGAGCGCCAAACGACGCTGTTGCACTTGAACCCGGACCCGAACGCCAGCTGCCAAACCCGGTCCCCTTTCCTCACTTTCTCTTTGGCTTCCAAAAACGCCAGCTCGTACCATATGCTGCTGCTCGACGTGTTGCCGAACCGCTCCAATGTCATCCGAGAAGCCTCCATGTTCTTCTCGCTCAGCTCAAGGTTTCTCTGCAGCTCGTCCAGCACCCTCTTGCTCGCCGCATGCACGCAGAAGTGCTCGAATGCCAGCTTGTAGTCCGGAATGTACGGCTTCTTCGACGACGATGAAGGGTTTAACCCCGCCTGTTTCCCGCCGAATAAGTGCCTCCACACCAATGTCGCGAAGAACAGCAGCTGCTCCGAGAACGGAAGAACCAGAGGCCCCAGCGTGGTGATGTTAGTTTTGAGCGCGTCGCCCCCAATTTCCAATAGCTCTTTGCTCACCCTTATTCCCTTGAATTTTTGTTCATCTTCCTCCTGGTAAACGCTCCTGTTGAATTTCATAAATTAAATTAATTAATTTTTTTTTTATCAATTAAATGATTTAACAATTTAACAATTTAAATTACAACGAAGCAAAGCAGTAGCAGAGCGAAGCAAACCTCAAGCTGCGGTCATCGGCTCCTTTGTGGGTGCGAACAACGTGTTCGAGGCGGTACTTGGCCCGGCGGTGGTCACGCCGGCGGTTAGAGAGGAGGACGGCGGAGCAACCCATACGGAAGAAACAATTGGGAATGAGCATCGACTTTTCCCGCCCCTGGTACCAATTATACCCGACCATCTCCGCGCTCACCACCACCGCGCAGTTGTTGGGGTTCGATTGAAGCATATCCCTCGCCAAATCCACCGCAATGATCCCGGCGCTGCAGCCCATCCCGCCGAGATTGTAGCTCAAGATGTTTCCCCTCATCTTGTAGTGGTTGATTATCATGGCCGACAGCGACGGCGTGGGGTTGAAGATGCTGCAGTTGACCACCAAGACTCCAATGTCCTTCGGACGAACTCCGGTTTTCTGGAAAAGCTCGTCCAGGGCTCCAAACATGACCGTTGAGGCCTCCGCCCGACCTTCTTTCATGGTGGCGCAGTTTTCGGTGGACATGATGACTGATTTCGGGACGTAGGTTTCGTCGCCTAGGCCTGATGACTCTAGAATTCTCTTCTGAAATTCCAGGCTTGCCTCGTCGAACTTGCCTGATTTTCTAGCCAGCTCAATGAACTCCTTCTTCGACACCTGCATAATTCATAACCAATTTCGTTAATACAGAAGCCCTCATGCATGCAGACATGGCTGTAATCGAATTATCAGTTCCTATGGTTTATTTAATTTGCAATTAGTTTTCTATAATATTAAAATCAATTCAAGCTCCTAGGTATCCCAAAAGACAATTCACTCATTACAATCAAATTAACATGTTTTCGTTACGAATTAATAATAATAATATTATAAAAATGAAGTTACAAGAGTTTAAACGAACCTATAAAAGTTAATTAAAAGTTAATTAACCCGAGTTTATTAGTTTAATAAAATAACCGAACCCAAATCGGAGCCTAATCCGAACCGAACCCGAGTCACATCTAAGAGAAGATCAAAAGCAGTTACCTTGTGATCGTCGTGAGGCCGATAACAAGCGAAATCAACGAGGTAGATGGAGCGCGGGCGTGACATGAAGTAGACGGAAAGCGTGAAAACAAACAGACCGAAGAAACCGAGGACGGTTGCGAGATCGTAGCGAGCATCTTCCCAGAGCTTCCTCCAGAGTTCTTCCCGGCTCAGGCTCCCAACCTCGGCGCTAAACACAAGCACCAGCACAGGGATGGTGGCCAAGTAAATGCCGTGGTTGATCAGGTAGTGGTACCCCAATTTCACATACTTGAGGTTCACCGACTGGAGGAAGTCCGGCAGCCGTCGCCGGACCCTTACGGAGAACGTTTGGGAGCCGGCGTTCGGCCCCGAAGACTCGATCCCACGGCTGACGATCTCTGTGGATAACAGATCTCCTTCGCTCGCCATGTTGCAGATGCGATAGCTATGGATTCGAATGGTGATATTTATATATATATATATATAAAGTTGAAAACAGATTAATGGTGCCACCAACCAAAAATGTAAGTAGGTGAGGAGCTCCAAGCCGCCTTAACTAATTTTTCATTGGTAGTGGGTGTCTGAATTCAAAGTCCAAATAGCCGGGCTGCCAGCGAGGACATGGAGGCCCCCCCACCCCCCCCGGCTTTTTTTTTATTATTATTTTTATGTCTTTATCTCCAACAACTTAAAAAACAAAAAATTATGAATTAAGGACATAATTTTTTTTTAAACCGAGTAAGAGGAATTTCTTTCGACTCAATATATAAAAATGACATATATTTTTTTAAGAAAAGTGTTAGGGAGTCAAACAAATTAATTTAGAAAAATTTTCAAAGTAACGGAAAGGGTTTTTAAATTAAAAAAAAAAAAAAATGTAATTTTCTCTCCCTTTTCTGCCCCACTCACGATATGCCACGTCAGTTTATAAATTTTTTTGGGTTTATTTGTTTGGCTCCCTAGCACTTTCCTTTTTTTTTAATAGCAAGGATAAAGTTTGAATTAATCTCACTAAAAACTCGTGTGCAGCTCAAATGTTTATAAAAAAAAAAAATAAAAAAAAAAATGTCATTTTTATAGATTGGATTGGAATAAGTTCTTTCAACTCAGTTTAGAGGAAACACTGTCATTCTAAAACTACCTAAATTTAGGTTTTTTTTTGTATAGATAACAGAACGGCTTGAAAAATATTGTTTATTATAAATATAACATGTTACCAATGGTAATTGAGTATATTTTTATTATGTTTTTGTGTTTTATGTTGTAAAAAAAAGCTTTGAGCAAAAATCTCTATTAATTTTTTAAAAAATAAGTCTCTTAAAAAATGAAAAATAAATGATTTGAGATTTTTTTTTTTTTTTTTTTTAACTACCTCAATAACATACCATATTTTTAATAAATAACATTTTTCAAATAGTTTGATACAGTGAATAACCTAAATTCACATAATTTTAGGGATTCGGATCCCCTCAAATTGAGAAGAAATTAGAGATTTTTCAATTATTAATCGTAGTTCTTCATTTTAAATTCAATGGTTTATAAAATTATTTAAATATTGGTAAAACAAAAGTCAGCATTTAATGTCTCGATTATACAAAAGCAGTTGATATTTAATAGACCATTGAATTTAAAATAAAAAATCACAATTAATAATTAGAGAATCTCTAATTTCTCCTCAATTGGAGGAAATCTCAATTCTAATTTTAGAGTTTTGTAAGAGTTATCTTTTTTGTCTTTATCTCGGGGAACATTTTCTTTTTAAATTTTTATTTTGTTTAATATAGATTCATTTTTGTGGAACTTTGAAATTCATGCAATAAAGGGTCACCCTTTGCTGCATTTCTTGTTGTGTGGTGGTCAAAAAAGTCAAAACAAGGAGACCGGAGGTGGTTGAAGGTCACTTGGCTGGGACCAGTAGCTGGCCTCGCCTATTCTTAGGTTCGGGTGAAGCTAAAAAGAACGTGCCAGACAATTTTTTTTTTTTTTTTTTTTTTATAATTAAAAATATTAAAAAAAAAAAATTTTGACTGACGTGCCACACACGTCAGCGTTCCGTGTATTATGACCCCTTAGGTTCAGGCTTTTAGATACTATAAGTGCTAAGGAGCTAAACAAATAAATTTACAAAAATTTTCAAACTGACGTAACAGACCGTAAGTCGCAGACAATGGAGAAAAAATTACATTTTTTTTAAATTTAAAAACTCTTGCCACGTCAGTTTATAAATTTTTTTGGATTCATTTGTTTGGTTCTCTAACACTTCTCTTTAGCTACACCTGGTTGAAGGTTATTGGACTATTGTATTCACATAGAGTATCTAATAAGTTATATTTGAAAAGTATTTTGTCTTTTCACCTTTTAAATAGATAAAAATATACTTTCATTATAACTAATTGGATATGAGGATTATAATTCTGTATTTTCTCTGTTATTTTTATGCTCGAATGTAGAGTTAATATACAGATTTTATGTAAAATATTAATTTTTTTTTTTTTTTTTTTTAAAAAAAAAAAAGCTACTAAAATAGGTTCAAACCAATTTCTAAATAGTTTAAAATAAACCCCTAAAAAAAAGCTCAAAACACTAAAATAGACCCAAAAGGTCCATTGTTAAGTAATTCTAAGTAGTCTACTTGTGTCCCACTAAAAATGATATAGCTATTAAAATCATCATTTGATCAAAATTCAATAATAATCAATCACAAGTTCAATGGTGATTTTAATAGCCACATCATTCTTAGTAGGACACAAGTAAACCACTTAGAATTACTCTCCATTGTTTGATAGGTAGTTAGCCGTGCAATTTTGTCTTCAATAACTGCATTGATAACAGTTAATAATCACATGCCTAAGGAGTCAAGTGAGCTTACGTAAAAATAATAACCGCATGTACATTCCTAATTTTTCCACTAGTATATGGTCCTCTCGTTTCAAATGAAATAGTATTCATTTCAAGATTTAAAATTTGTGTATTTAACAAATGATCTCAAATGAGAAGTACCTGAAAATGATTTTGTGCAAGTAAATTGGGATGCTGCTTTAGACAAAAATAGTATGAAGATGAGAGTGGGCATTATTGTTATAAATAGGATGGGAGAGCTTCTAGCAACTCTGTCATCGCCAAGAAACCATATTATTGAGTCAGATATTGTAGAGGCTCTTGCGGCTTTGAGAGCAGCCCATTTTTGTTATGAGCTAGGATTTAATAGAGTGATCCTAAAAGACGATGCTCTTCAAGTGGTGCAAGCACTCAATGAAGGATGGGAGGAGATGGTGTCACTATGGACATCTTATTGAAGAAGCTAGAGGGGTGCTAAATTGTCTCCACAGTTGGAAGGTTAATCATGTTATACGAAACCTCCCCGTGAAAGAAGCACTATCTCTCACCGTGGCAAAATGGCTCATTGAGGAAATTACATTATGTATTTTGGATATTATTTTTTTAAAACGTTGTGCTTAATGCATTTTTGTTATCTATAATAACCGCTCTATTATTCTCAAAAAAAAAAAAAGAACAAAAAAAGTGTATTTAACGGTGTATATGAAGTTGATACATTTTCTTAAAAATTTAAATAATATGAAATCATGTATATTGTTAGATCTACAAGCTTTAAATAACTACTATAAAATAAATACTATATATTTCATTTAAAATTATGAGGATTCTTATCCAAATAATTAATAATGAAGTAAAAAATATTAAAAATCATATTTTTATTTTATTATATTAATGGGTAATGTCCATTTACTTTTGATTTTTTTTTTATAAATAAAATTAAAGGTGAATTATCAGTACACATTGTAATAATAAATGCATAGCTTCTACTTTCTAGGCTTCCAGCATTGCCAGATTGAAATAGCCCACCATAATTATAATTTCTAGACTCAAGAAAGAAAAAGAAAAAATGTGGCCCAGAGGTCCCAGACCTTTTGAATTCATCACGAATTCTTCTTTTAAGGGGTTACTCAAAACTCAAAAGCAGCTCAAAGTCCCTTATATTTTCATCAATTCGTAATTAGCTGTTCATGTAGTCACTTTACCTTAGATTTTTTTTATATTATTTTTTTAATAAGGAAAGTATTCATATTTTTGAAAAAGAAAGGTCAAAAATATATGTACCAAAAACAAAGGGTATTGAAAGCATGAAGGTCAAGTATGAAGCATCTTGTCGGTTCCGACGGTTAAAATTTTAAATTTACTCTTAATTTAAAATTAAAAATGATATTTTGATATTTTTCATAGCTTCCATTAGGAGTTAACATAAAAAATTGACGGATAGGTAAATTTTATCAAATTAAAAGTTCGAGTAGTGAAATTGAAAGTTTTTAAATTTTTGGGGTGTTCTAAAAAACGCTTGAAAGTTTAGGGAATCTTTGTGAAATTTTCCCTTTCTCTTTTATTGGTGTTTTAATCTTTAGGTTTTTACTTCAATCCTTCATGGCCAGCGGACACCGAGGAGTTCAAGATGTTTCTCAATCGTCGTAAGGGAATGTTGTTGGGGGTTCCAGCGATTCCAAGAAAATCGTAGTCAAATCAACTCACATGGCTACACACTCGGCGTCACTAAGAGCAATGAGGTATCGATGGTGTTACATCACCACTTGTCCCGAAAGCTTAAGATGATAAGAATATGTAAATTTAATTATTTGATCAACACTTTACACTCACTCTCACATGATGTGAAATATTTAATTAAAATTATGGGTGAATCAGATTGAGTCAATGTTTGACCCAAAATATTTAGTTTTGATACTATATTAAGTCATCAATCATTTCAAAAACTTAATTAAATGCTGATTTGAATGAAGCTTTAACCGCTATGTCTGTCTCATCCTCCTATAGCTCCTCTCACTTTCTGATATATATAATATTTTTTTTAGAGAAATGCTAAAGGCCCAACTTTTTTGCCCAACAAAAGTCCAACTTTTACCTTTTATTTTTTTTCTAAAAAAACCAAAATGAAAAATGGAAAAAATGTCTGAAGCAACCCTATCTATTTTTAGCCTTTCTTTTATTTAGTATTTTTTTAAAAATGAAAAATAGCATTTTTCTTCATAATAATGATATTTTCTTAAAAAAAATGACATTATTATGAAAAAAATACCATTTTTCATTTTTTAAAAAATACCAAATAAAAGAAAGACAAAAAATAGATAGGGTTGCTTTAAACATTTTTTTCATTTTTTATTTTATTTTATTTTTAAAAAATAAATAAGGCAAAAGTTGGACTTTTGTTGGGCAAAAAAGTTGGGTCCCTATCATTCCTCTTTTTTTTAAGTCACTTTATATATATGTATTTCTTTTTCTGAGCAAGAAATAACTGATCATATCCTGCACGCAATGATCCTTGAGAAATAAATTGAGCTGTGGAATTAGGTGGGTTTTTTTTTTTTTTTTTCACGAATTTGATTATATATATATATATATATATATATAATTTTTTTTTCTTTCAATTTTTTATGTTGATATCATGACACGATATTGTTAATCTATCATTAAATGGGAAGTCACCAAAAAAAAAAAGAAAAAAAGAAAAAAAGAAAAGAAAAGACAAAAGCATGTAAAATAACATTTCTGGTGGTGTAATATTTTTGAATGGTCAGGATTTAATTAATGGAGTTCACGTAAGAGGCAAAGAACGTCAACCAACTTCTCCAGCCGTCCAATGTTCCATTAAATGATGAAGTGGGCACAGGAAAAAGTTGTTCAGACTTTTATGCTTATCATCTTGGTGAGGGCCCATCTCATTGACTATTTAACCCAATAATCCGTGGGACCCAACTCTATTCCACCAACCCATCTTGCATAACTGTTTATAATAATAACAATAATTAATAAATATAATTTTTGTTTTATGGGTAACTGCTAACTTTACTAGTGGCACACAATGACTGATGATCCATTTAGGAGTCCCATAAAAATAGCAATATTTTTGTGTGTGTGGGTGGGGAATGGGTATTCAATTAACTATTATAGATGGTAGGTGTTGAAGACTTGCAATAAAATTATTTCAAAAGAGTCGCAGTAGAAAATCTTCATTAGCAACAAACGACTTTGGTTTGGTAAAAGATATTATATATATAATATCTTAGCAGTCATCTTGGACTGAGACAACCAACTGCAGCAAGCAGGGTCAAAAAAGCACCAATTAATGCACGTTGCCCAAACAAACACCTAACACATGAATTATATAACAATGATGTCCCTTGCGAGCTTAATGCATGCCTAAGGTTTAACAACTAAAAATATCTAGGAAAAAATATAAAAAAGCCCCTTAAACTATTAGTCATTTTCGATTTAACTCTCTAATATTCTAAAAGTGATAAAGTAACCCCTCAAACTACTAAACTGTTGCATTTTGACCACTCCGTTAGTCAAAACCGTCAGTTTGGACGAAAACTACAAAACGACGTCGTTTTGTTATGAGTAAGTTACTACAATGCCCTTTTATGAAAAAAAAAATTTTTGGGAAAAATATAAAAAAGCCCCCCTAACTACCAACCGTTTTTATTTTAGTCCCATAATATTCAGAAGGTGATAAAATAACCCCCAACAAAACGACGTTGTTTTGCAGTTTCCGTCCAAACTGACGGTTTTGACTAACGGAATAGCCAAAATGCAATAGTTTGATAGTTTGGAGGGTTACTTTATCACTTTTGAAATATTATGAGACTAAATCGAAAACTGCTGATAGTATGAGGGGCTTTTTATATTTTTCTCAAATATCTAATAATAGATAAGAAGAGTCACCATGCATGCTGAGGCTCAAAATGTTAAAAATAGAAAAAACTTCAAAAAATTTTCATGATTTTTCACTTGTTTTGATACTAATTTCAAAGTTTAAAAACTCTCAATTTTTTTAGTCATTATGTTAGAATTTTTTGTCAAATTTTGTTAAAATTTCCAAAATACCCCTATTTTAGTATTTTTGCAAAGCTTTTCTTTTCTTTTTTTTTTTTTTTTTTAAAAAAAATGCCTAAATCTTTACATTTTTTAATAAAAAAAATATAGGTATTTTGAAAATTTTGACAAAATTTAACAAAACAATTCTAACAAACTGGGACATTTGAAAGAAATTGAAACTCCAATACCTTTAATTAAGATTTTTTGACTTTCAAATATATTTTCAAAACATGTGAAAGTTAAAGGGAGGTTTTTGTGGAGTTCCTCTTAAAAATATTTAATGGATAAGAAGAGCATTGAAATGACTTTTTCTTTCTTTTCAATGTTGATCAAAATGTTCAAACAGTAAGGACAAGTCAAGGATTTTATTTAAATACCGTAGAATTTCATATGAGATCAACTTAATGGCAGTCCCAGAGTCTAAAAGGTGCTTCAGGCAACAAACATGATGAAAGCGAATCTTGAGATTCTTCTTCCCTCCTGCAATTCAGTTTTCTGCTATGGTCAAATACTTAGCTAGAGTCAAATTGTTTGAAAATCTCAAAAATGTTGTGCATTTCTCAGAATCCCATTTGTTCTGCAAGATGATAACCTTCTCCTCTGTCAGCAAATGATCCCCATGCCTAATGGCATTCCTCAACTTCCAAAGAGAATACACAGCAGCACTCCAGCTTAGCCCTGCATAAGACAGCTTTCATTGTGATCCTCATTAATTCCAGTAGACCCCATTTCAGGATATCTTCCCAATCCACATACTCGTTATCAACAAGACACAAATGCAAGAGTTCTTTCCTAATTCTCCTACTAAAGCTGCATAGGAAAAACAGGTGCTCTCTATCTTCTATACATCTTTTTAGACAGAAGGAGCAAGAGACATCTCC
This sequence comes from Corylus avellana, assembly GCF_965113065.1. Classification (NCBI taxonomy): domain Eukaryota; kingdom Viridiplantae; phylum Streptophyta; class Magnoliopsida; order Fagales; family Betulaceae; genus Corylus; species Corylus avellana. Next base: position 18,914,709 of record NC_142496.1, read on the forward strand.
TTTATATCCCCAACTCAGCATCTTCCTCCCTGTAGCTAAAGAGTCCCTAATAGTAAGCCAAAGGAGAAAAGCTTGCTTTGGAATTGCCATGGCTAACCAAACTAACCTCCACCAAGAAACCTTCGTATACTTCAACCTGAGTGCTTCCCAAGTATCAGCATTACTGTACACCCTTTCCTCGACACACTCTAAACAGGTGTCCTTTTCCCCAACATTAACTAAAACCAGCTTACTATGTATAAGAACCAGGTTGTCTGAACGAGCCAGTTGCCAACACCAATTTTCTTCTCTCATCACACTTGAAACTTTAGCTTCTAAACTACTCCCAGCATCATATATAGTATGAAAACCATATCTGTCAAGGAGGATCCCATCTGGGTGCCAATTGTTCAACCACAAATGAATATTCCGCACATCTCGTAACTGAAGCTTCAAAAATTTCCTGGCTAAATCCCTTAGTTTCAATAATTTCCGCCAACACCAGAAGCAAGACTGAGGAATTTTTATTATCCAGAAACATTTCCCTCTTAAGAGGTACTCTTTCACCCAGCCTACCCATAGGGAACCAGCCTTAGCAAACAAATTCCAAATATGCCCAAGTTTCCAATCTCTTTAACCCCAATCACCCTTCAGTTTTTGGCGCACAAACCAGCTCCTAAGAAACCTTAAGCTTTGGCATTAATCGAATCAGTTCCTGACCAAAAGAACCGATTAAATTTATGCTCCAAAAACTTGATGATTTTCTTAGGAAGAATGAAAATACTGGCCCAAAACACTTGAATACTGTACAGTACCGAAGACAGTAGCTGCAACCGCCTAACAAAAGAAAATTTCTTAGCCAACCAAGAATCTATCCTGCCAGAGATCTTCTCAAATAAGCTTCCACAATCTTCTATTGTTAGCTTCTGCAAAATGAGAGGCACCCCAAGATACCTCACAGGTAGCTTACTCTCCTTGATTTTCAAACAGTCAATCAAATGCTCTTTCTCTCTCCCCTTCACGCATAAGGAACTTTTTGTGGGGTTTTTTGACAGTCCCGAAAGGGAAGCAAACTCACTAAGCACTTAATTTATAGTTTGAGCAGAGCTAAGCGTGGCAGCCGAGAAAAGCAGCACATCATCAGCAAAGCAAGGGTGGGTGATCTGCAATTTGGAGCATTTCAGATGGAAATCAAAAGTCTTTTTCTCCACAGGCTACATCAGCCATAAATTTAATGAAAACTTCCATGGCTATAACAAACAAATCTGGGAGAGAGTATCACCTTGCCTCAAGCCTCTACCTCCTTCGAAATAGCCAACCAAGGTCCCATTTATAGCCACGAGAAATATAGGAGTTGTGATGCATTCCCTTGTCCAATCCACAAAGACATTAGGTACACCAAAGAAAATAAGACAGTGAAGAATAAATTCCCATTCCAAGGAATCATATCCTTCATTAGATCAATGTATAAGGTACACCTAGCTTTCCCTTTTCCCTTATGGTAGTCCCTCACAAGCACTTAAGCAAGGAGGTCATTCCTAGAAATGCTATGATTGGGGACAAATGCCGTTTGATTGCTACTCACAATGGAATCCAGGCAAGGCAAAAGTCTCCTAGCAAGGATCTTTGTAATGCATTTAAATACCATGTTGCAACAGGAAATAGGACGATAATCCCCCATCGAAACTGGATTAGCCTTTTTTGGAACCAATGTGATTATGGTTACATTGACTTTTAACAATTTTCCTGTTCTGAAAAAAGATTTGATGGCTTCCTTCATGGAAATCTAAAGGAAGAAGTGTACATGGAACATCCTCCTGGTCCTCAATTCTCCTTAGCTAAGGGTAAAGTATGTAAATTGAAGAAAGCCTTATATGGACTGAAAATATATAATTGAAGAGCATATTTGGGAGCTTAAATAATATAATTTTAAGTCTAGTTGGATCTTACTTTGTATTTTCACTTATTATTGATATTGAGTTTTATTTATTGGGTTTCACTAGTAACTTGGTTTGTTGGACTTAGTAGTAAAAGCCCAAGAATTCCAAGTCCATTAGGGTTAGGCATTAGATGCAGATTGAGAAAAAAAAAATTCCAACAACTAATGTAATGCAATAACCAAACAAATCTAATATTGAAGTCAATTCAATAAGAAATCTCACAGAGAAATAAAGAAAACACAAGTGTATGGATTAAAGGGGGGAATAATGGAAGTCTAGGGTCTCTCTCTCTCTCTCTCTCTTTTGATGATAGCATAATCAAAAAGTGGCTGCTACAATCTATTAACATGTATTTCTAGGTAAAACATAACCCTAGTGTTGCCCTAATGATTGATGAGACTTTATTACCGCTACTTACGCGACTCACATTACCCCTTTTAAATGATTTCAAATAAAATAAAATAAAACAAATGATACATGACAAAAAATAAGATTGAAACAAAATCAGGCCAGCACTTTCAATGCTCCTGCACCATATTGCTTTATGGATTGCATGATGCAACCATATGTAGAGTGTGATGCCGAGTAACTCTAATGTGATGTTTAGGCTTGTCATTTTCATTTATATTTTCTTTTGAGATTTCGAACAATTTTTCAGCAAACCCTAGAAATTTAGACATTCTTTTTCTAAAACCCTTGTTTCACCACTTGTCCCAAAAGTTTAAGTTGATAAGAAGAGGTAAATTTAATTATTTAATCAAATACTTTAACACTTCCCCCCAAGTGTGGGCTCAAACTTCTTTTTAATATGTGATGCCTAACACATGAAATATTTAATTGAAATGGGAGGTGATAAACTAAGACAAGGTTCGAACTCAAGACTTTTAGTTTTGATACCATGTTAAATTATCACTTGTCTCAAAAGCTTAAGTTGATAGAAATAGGTAAATTAATTATTATTATTATTATTATTTTTTATAAGTAATATTGTATATATCAAAAAACGTAGAAGGGTGCATCCCTAGTACACAGAAAATATACAAGAGGACGCCTAAGACGAAAGATAAAAAAGTAAATTTCATCATTTAATCAATATATATATATATATATGTTGGGAAACTTCTTCAAGGTAGGCTCTTCGGACTCATCCATGTAGAGTAAACTTTGGTCCCGTGTACTGTACCATCAAAAGTTTTTCTACACAGAACTAGTTAAATCGCTGGCTTTTCATCGGGGGGTGTGGCCCCAAGAAATTGTTTGCACCTATGAGGTGTTGAGCCTTGGACCTTAAAGACATTTAATCAATACTTTAACAACCCTAAATCACCAAATTCTCATAAGATTCATAAATAGAAAATACTGTTCACACTACTTGTTTTACATTGATGTGCTTGCTCTCAAAGGCAAAAAAAAAAAAAAAAAACAGAGAAGAACAAAGGTAATTTACATAATGTGAAGGAATGATAAGATGATGTGGTATATCCATAAAGAACTAAATTTTGGAACAATCAATAGCATGATATTCTCAATTTGTGTCTTACTGCCGAAGGACAATTAACCTAATACTTTTACTACATCCAAGAATAATATTGCACAGTATGGGTGGACCAAGCTCATAACCTCTCCAAAAAAATGTTCCTCAAGCCAGCCTGATGCCATTATAGCAAGTAGGTGATTTGCACCTTTGATCTGATGCAAAGTATCAGGGATCAAGAAGTTCAGTGCTTTACTTTTTATAGCTCATCATGTCATAGTTTCATGTGAATGAGAACACGAATAAGGTTGCTTCACTTCTCTAGCATTTATATTTCATGGTTGCCAAAAGAGTACATCTTTGAGGACAATACATTGTAGTATAGCAAGCAAAGGTGGCAGTAATACAGTATGCTTATAAGCTGAACTCAAGAGTGTGGAAGTTTAGTTTATTTATTTTTGATAAGTAAAACTTAAAGCGATTTTTTTTTGGAAGTTTAATTTATATGATGGATCTATACGCACCAGAGAAGTTGAAGCACAAAGATTTCACAGTTTCAAGCCAAATGCAAGTCAATAAAAAAGATAAAACTAAAGATTATCATACAATTGAAAACTAGCATGTTCATAAGCTGAACTAAAGAAATCTAGTAACTTTAATTTATAAGATGGATCTGTGCACATCAACAAAGACATCAACAATTTCAATCCACGTATAACAAAGATAAAGTAAACATTATCATACAATTAAAAAGTGAAAATATCTGGAACCATCTTTTCCTAAAATAAAAAGGTAAGATAACAAAAATCACAAAAATCTGTTTTAATTATTTATTTTCCTAAAATTCTTTAATAAGAAGGCAAAAATTCGAAATAATGGCATTCCAGTGTTACTATTCTTGTAATAACTCCCAAGGTTGACAAAAATAGAGGGAAAAAAACTAAAATAATCATTTTTATACTTTTATGAGTTCCATTTGCTTGGATGAAAAACATACAACTCAATTTCTTCAAATCATCATGAAGTGTTGCAAAAAGAGTTGAGTTTAACAGTATACATAATATTTTGATATCGATGAACTTACAATAGCTTGATTCGACTTGCAAGGAGGTTTTGGCACTGAACTTTAAATGAGAAGCCCTACTTTGCAGATCAACATATTTAGATGCAATGATAAAATCACTGGGTAGAATTGGCAGAAGCTGTTTGCCCAATCACTGGACTTCAAATGAATTCATGGATTGACTGTTTGTGTTTTGGAAATGAAGGACAGCATTTTCCTGTGAAAACAGCAACATGAATACCTTCAACACTGTAAGTTGGATTTTTTCTGCTTCATGTGGAGTATTAACTGTTTCTGAATGCATACCCGCAACTCTGATTCTTAACATCAGTTGGTCTCCATTGCTTTCCTCCAGTACCATAGAGGAATAAATTTGAAAGAACATGTGGAAAATCTGATTTCAAGTAGAATGTATTAGTGCATCAGTACACAATTAGAGAAATAATGACACTCATCTAAGAAAAAAGCAACATAAACCCCATAATAAGTAGGTTTGGCCTCTCCTTTACATTTTATAGATCTTATGTGAAAACCACTTAAGTTTACCAACCATGTATTTTAGGCATCCGCAAGCCTCACGGATGACATAATTACTTCCCCTTTTTAGTCACAATAACCATGAATGCCACACATGTAGCTGTCCATGTTTCTGTCCGAATTGGATTTAAATAAATGTTAAGAGAACAAAATCTACCACCACACTGCCCCTCTTTTCCTGGTGGATCTTCATCACAAGGGGGTTTTTTTTGAGGGGGGGGGGGGGGGGGGTTTGGACATCAGAGGTGGGGAGGGGAGATCTACTTCTTGTGAAGAGGTGGCTTCCATGGGCAACTCTTTCTAGGGCGGAGAAATGGACGACATTTTTTCCATCAGAGCTGGACCTTTGCCACTCCAAAACAAGAGAAAAATCAGCTTTGGAGAGAATAATTGCAGGAAACCCTTTTTTTTTTTTTTGTAAGTAAACGACAATTATCATTAAAAGTGTAAGGCGCCTCTAAGTACACAGGAAGTATGCAAAAAGAATCACCTAACTAGAAGGAGCGAAAAAACAAAAAGGAAAGCCATATTTCTTTGCCATAGATAAGAAAATTACAACCTTGTATCCAATTGAAAAAGTGAAATTTTTCTGGTGTTCCAGTTTGAGTAAAGTTCCTCAATGTCCCTATTGATCTATGGCATGATGATGGTTTAGGGTATGCGGGCAGTATCATTGGCACTCCACTGTACCTTGAGTTGTGCTGGAAATAATGCTAGAACTGCGATTCAAGCCAACCAAGAAATACCCAAATGTTATAAACTTAAGCTTCCAAAATGTGAACCTGTAGAAATCTAGGTGGAGGTACCTTGACAACTGTCTAGCTATTCTACATGTAACATGTTTGAATATGCCTCTGGGCTCTGGATGCCCTATTGCTTCTATGCCAAATGTTGTGACAGAACAGCTCAAGCAAAGTTTGAGAGAGAAACAGGAAAAGGCTTTCCAGAGTGGCAGCAAGTTCCAAATAGAAAAGGAAAAGGTGTTGCCAAGGCCCCTCCAGAGAGACGCAGTGAAGGACGTGACTCCACAGAGGAAAGTAAATCCAATATGTTTAAAGTGTTGTCACTTGCCAACTAGAAGGAGCAAAAGGCAGAACGTAGTAAAGGGAACATGGAGCAAGGTGGAAGGGTGGAGTTTCAACCAATGAAGCAAAGTGAAGCCCACAATGGGTCATGCACCAAGAGAAGAGAAAAAGAAGTATGCTCAATGAAAAAATCAGCCAGCTGCAAAAGGCTAGGAATGCAGCATTCATAAGCTTCTCCACCATAAATAGTGGAGGGCGTGAATTGGAGGTGGAGGTCAATTAGTAGCATCGTCTTTAGTGTTTCGTGGGTGATTCACAGCCTTTTGGAATGTAGATGGCAACATCATTTAGGCTAGGACTATTCCCAATTTATAATTTTTTTTGATAAGTAATGCATATTATTAAAAAGCGTAAAGAATCCCTAAATACACAAGTAGTATACACATGAGGCTCCAAACAAGTAAGAGACCCAAGCCCAAAACCCCGAGGCACTCACATTAGAAAGTGTGAGTCTTGCCTTTCCCCCTGCCTAGAGGATGCTCCCACTATAAACTATTCCCAGTTTATAATGAACTGAGTATTCTAAGAAATTCTAATTTTTGAAAGGAAATGGTGACTCTTATGATGGAGAGATTGGGTCCGAACTTTCTAATTACACTAATGTACCAAAAAGAAAATGTATTCCCTAGATACTTGAGCACAACTTCATTAGAGGAACATGTAAGACGGTGTAAACCAGTATAACTTATAATTTTATTGAATGACATAAGAATTTTATGCATTTGAGAAACCTAGTTTATCCTTGTTGAAATAAACAGCTGCTTCTACCCCTATTCATTCGTTATTCTTTTAAATCTGGTTTCTTGTTACTTTCTATAAAGAAAGCATCCCTATTCGATGTTTAAACATTAAAATATATTGAAAACCTTGGCACAATATGTATCATAATATAAACCTCATAAATGATGCAGAAAATTTTTGCACATTCTTTTTAAGTCCGAATTCGCAAATGAGGTTTATCACACTCTATCAACAAACATATGGTTTTTTTTTTTTTTAACAAATAAATTCTAAACAAAAGAGTATTAACCTCAAGATGCTTCAGTATCCTCGTATGCACTGCAAACCTCTCCAATCTCCATCTCATCATTGTCTCTAAGCAAAGCATCCTCCTCCAAACTGCCGACGGTATCCTTTAGCTCAAATTGCATACCAATGTTTTCATCCTCAGAATCATTCTCGAACCGACCATCATCTTCCACGTCTGACATGTCACTAAAAGTTTCAATCTTCTTCTTCCTTCCCCTGTAACCAATAAGACCCTGGACTTTTTCCTTCCAAAGCACTAACGGCCCTTTCTCAATGAGCTCCGAACCTTCATAACCTTCTGTCAAGAAGACACTAAACCTCTTCCCCCTCTCCGAGACATAGAAAATCCCAAAGTGCTTCAAAAGAAGCCTCATCAGCTTCTGGGGCATCACAAGTTCCTGGCGAAAATGCGTGAGATGATCAGTCACTAGTCTCTTCTCAATAGTGAAGCTTAGCAGCTCGTGCATAACGGCTACGGCTCTCTTGTCAAACTCTAGAGAGCCAGGTTTAAGTCCCCGAGCATCCGCGTATGGGGACAAATAAGACCTCTTCTGAAAGTGCTCAATCTTTCCTCCATATCTATACACTTTCTTGTAAGTGGAAGGGAATTTCAAAGGAAAAGGAAGCGAAAGCAGTCCCGGAGTATGAGCGTTGATATTAACCTCACTCACACTCACCGCCATTGCCTTCTTCTCCAACTCAGTAATAGCCCAAGCTGGGTTCCAGGAAACAAGTTCCAAATACTCATTCTCATCCTCGTCATTACACTGGATTACCTTAAACAACTGAGGATACTTGTGCGCCCAGTTGGTCCGAAAATCAATTGGCAAGCCAAAGTCTCTTCGGAAATGCGCAATCTTGTCTATACGAAGACGTTTATCCACGGACATCATTAGAAACCTCGTGACATGCTCGGCGGCCTTGTCTTGGTTCTCCTCGATTATTCTCTCCTCCTCTTCGACCAAGTCCTCGGCCTGCTTCGTCATTCCGAACCATACCACGCCGTTTCGGTCCTTGTAGAGTTCAAAGAGTTTCGGTACTTTGCGAACGAAGTCGGAGATCTTGTGGGGCTTTGGGAGGTTAATCTGCCTCCGGTACTGGTCCAGTGAGCGCAGCGGGATGATCATCTCGGGCTCTTTCTTTAGAATCTCCATCAAAAAGAGGACCTTGCTCGCTATCTTCAACTTCTCGGTTGCGATTTCCAGATCGTGCACCCGTTTGTTCTTGCTTCGGTCTTGCACACGCTTACTGCTGGTCATAAATCGATGCTGATTCTTCGACCACCAATTGATGATTCTCACCGACAAATACGGAGACTTGTCCAAGCAGAAAAGCGGATCATTCATCTGAAAAACGGCAGCAAGTCTAACAATTCGGATGGCGGCCATCAATGTGTCAAATGCTGCGGTCAAGCGGATGAGTAGTGACCCTCAGGTGTTTGTGAAAATGCCAGCCGAAACGAGAATCAATAGTATAGCGGTAAATGGTGCTACAACGAAGCGGAATGCCATCAATGTGTCGAAGATGTGCTTGGATGATGGATGATGGATGATGACTTGCAAAGTGTCAAAGTGTATTTAGACGACGTCGTTTGTTGAAAATGCTAGATATTAAATCTTGACCGTCCAATTCCCCTTACAGAAGATGATCCGATTTGTCAATCATCAAAAGCACTGAACCAATTTTGGGATTTTACCGCCGAACGAAATTCAAAAGCCTTCCATTTTCCTTCTTCTCTTCTATATACCCGGAGACGGTAACCAAGCCCATTCCTTTTCATCAAAAAAGATGCGATCTGACGACGACGACGACGACTTCCAGATCCCTCTGACCCAAACAACAACGCGAAGGCCTCTCGAGCCCTCCAATTCCTCCAATCGCGTGTCCAAGAAACCAAAGCGCTCCGGCAAAGAGAACAACGCACCGGGACCCACCTCCTCCGCTCCTGTTCTGAAATCGCAATCCGATACACCGTCGTATCGGACGGTCCCTGATGCGCGTCCAAAAATTAGGGAGCATAATAGTAATGGTGATTCTAGCGGTTGGGATTGTTATGGGAAAGGGGGATTGCTGACAAAAAGTGGGGGCTGTTTAAGCAATTCGATAGAGTCTAGGTTAATGAGGGGCGGAGTTGATTTGGGTTTAAGTGAGGATTTTGAGGTGGGTGCGGAGCTCGATGTGTTGCTCAAGCTGTGTTCTCAGGTAGAAGGGGAGGAGGATGCTGATGCTGTTAATGGCGTAGCCATTCGTCCGCAGCATGTAGATGGGTTACACGATGATCAAGTTTTTGCTCAAATTCAATGTCCTCTGTGTGGGATTGATATCTCCCACATGAGTGGTGAGCAACGTCAACTACACACTAACGAGTGTCTCGACAAAGAGGAAACTCAAGCTGGAGAAGTAAGTTTCCTCTTCTTTTTTTGCATAAATTTATCCATTTTTCCTTTTATTTTTTATTTTTTTAATTTTCAATAGATAGAAACTCCTATCAAGTGCTTTTTTCTCCCCTTATTCCCTTGAAGTAGAAGCTTAGCAATTATGCCTATTAGGGTAGGGCTTTGTTCTGCTGTTGCGCTTTTGCCTGACGTCTCATATCTGCTAACTTATTACTCATTACGACAAACTATGTGTTCTTTTTCTTGTAATGAATGCTAAATTTAGAATATTTGATGCAGGTTGTTCTTCCCGATGATGACAGCAAACCCCAAATTCCTCCGCAGGTTGTTGATGTCTCTCCTGTTCTCGAGTGGCTGCGCAGTCTCGGTTTAGAAAGATATGAGGATATTTTTGTTCGAGAAGAGATTGATTTTGACGCCCTACAGTGGCTCACAGAGGAGGTGTGCTTCACACTGAACTGTTTGAGTGCTGACCAACTGTTATCTATTCATCTTGGGGGGACACTGTCAATCATAAAAAGCTTCTGAAATTGATGGTTTTTTGGAAAATTAATGCTTCAACATATTTAGTATAGTCTATTTAAAAGTTCTCAATTTTTTTTGATTGGAATTCTGTTTGTAAACTAGATGAATACTAGGAAATGGTTAAGCATGGAATGAGATATAGAAAATTTTCCTTCCCCTCTTCCAGGTGAAAAGAATCGTTTATGCTGCAGGTTAGGTCTTTGTATAATGAAGAATATTTAAGAAATGTATTTTGTTGGGGGGTGTATATGTGCATAGCAATGAAAATGTAGTGCTGAGAAAATTTCACTTGCCCTCTATATCTTGAACCGCAGCTGGTTCATGGTATTTCTCCCGTCATATTGCTTGTTTTGTTAGTGAAATAAAATTTATCTGAGCATTATTTCTTTTCTTTTTTCCTCTTCATTCGTTCTTTAATTTCTGTCTCATTTCATGTTTTGTTAGTGAAATAAAATTTATCTGAGGTTTTTTTCTTTTCCTTCCTCCTTTCATTTTTACTTTAAAGGATCTGTTGAGCATTGGTGTCACGGCACTTGGTCCCAGGAAGAAAATTGTGCATGCTCTTAGTGAACTTAGAAAAGGAAGTGCCCATGCGGTTGAAACACACAGTGATATGCATGCCTGTTCTGAACCTCAAAGGCGCAGCGCCAATGGAGTTGAAATGCACAGTAATGCCTCTGAGGGAACAGTTGACGAAACTAAGCAGTTAGCTGCAAACAAGTTGATTACTGATTATTTTCCAGGCACTGCCACTGATAGGAAGAAAGTAAACTCCTCTGTGGGACTGAGTGGCATGGGAAAAAGATGCTCAAAATCTGCTGGTAAACGTGCTATGGTGAAAAATGATATTAAAAATGGAAAACGCATGGATGTTCCCTTGTGGTGCTGCATACCAGGAACACCATTTCGAGTGGTAAGTGGCCTTTCAAGTTATTATAAAGATTCATTTTGATTTCTCAGTCTTGCAGATTTGGTAGTTCCCTGGACTGGACTATAGAGCATCCCCTAATGAAATATTAATTTTTTTTTTTCATTATGTGTATGCACCATGGTCATTTTTTGCCATGCCCTTGAATATTATAAAACCTTGATCATAAAATGCTGGCTTGACCATTGGGCAAGCAACTCATATTTAGCATTCTAGTCACTTTCAAATTCAGTGTTGTAAAGCAGACATGGGGTAAGTGTGTGGTTCTACCCCAGGCATGAACATCTTTTGAAGACAATGGATTTGATTAAAGACAAAGGCTTTGATATGACACTTCTGATATGCAATTGCTCTTGATAGTTAAGAGAGTTTTAGTGCTTCTACACATATTCTATGATAATTAACATAAATTCTTTCTGATTAACTTTTGCAGGATGCTTTTCGATATCTTAGAAGGGATTGTTCCCATTGGTTTCTCACTCACTTTCATATGGACCGTAAGTTCAATTACATTGTTTTTCATATAAGTTCAATTTTTCTAGTTAGTCTGAGAGATAGTGCAATGCGAGTAAGGTCAAGTTTTATATATTAGGACCGTAAGTTCAATTACATTTTTTTTCATTTAAGTTCAATTTTTCTTGTTAGTCTGAGAGATAGTTGAATGAGAGTAAGGTAAAATTTTATATATTAGCGCATTGCTCCTTTTTTATGTTGGTTGCTTATCAAATTCGTTCAGCAAGCCCACATAGATTATTATTGTTTCTTCACCAGTTGCTTTCTGCTTCATACATTTTTATTACAATATCCTGCCGTATCGCTTTATATATGGAAGAATTTCAAATTGGATTCACTTAAGGTTTTGATTGCATAATTTATATGGATATGGTTATCTTTCGCACAGATCTGGTTCTCTAGAAACTAAATACAAAAATTATATAGCTGTGTAGCAATCTAATCTAAGAGCAAACTACACTTATCCCCTGAACTTGTACTTCAATTGCAATGTCCCTCAAACTTTAAAAAGTTGCTTGTACCCTCAAACTATTAGCCATTTTCACTTAACCTCTTGCTGTTAGGATTTTCTGTTAATTTAGATGGAAAATGCATGAAATGTCCATTATGATCTTGGTGAGATGTGTGAAAATACCAAAATGCTCCATTTTTTTTTTTTTTTAATTTTTAAATAATAATAATCTTTAGAGCAGATCCACGGCCATGGATCTCTTGGCTGTGGACAAGTTTGTTTTTTAAAATAAAAAATAAAAAATCTAATGCAAGGGTATTATTGTCATTTTTGGGTCGCGAGCTACGCATGTGACCCATTTTCTGTCTGATTTAACTAAAAACCTAACGGATGGGCTAAGTGAAAGGGAGTAGTAGTTTGGAGGGTCAATTGAAACTTTAAAAAGTTTGGGAGACATTGCTATTGAGGGGTAACTTCAAGGGTACGTGTAGTTTTCCCATATTTAATCTTGCAACACTTTTATCTTAAGTAGCCCATTCATTTATATTTTTCAAAGAAGTGCTTTTGTAGAAACATCAAGTTAAATACACTTGAATTATATGTTACATTTTTTTGAAGCATCACCTTACTTTGTTTAGTTTAGATTATATTAAGATTGCAATATACTATCGTACCATGAAGTTAAATGGAAATCTTCAATAGTGAAGCAAACCTAGAGGCACTCACTTAGCATTGCAACAAAGTGTGTGGTACTCTGTTGTCATCAACCATCTCCTAAAAATATAGGTACGCGGGTAGATCATATCTATAGGATCCAGTAAAGAAAATCCTGATGGATGGTCATGACGCAAGTAGTATTGGGTATCTGTTACGTGGAATTTGTGTTGCATTGCCTCGAGGACATAAGGAGGTTCTAGGGGGTGCTCGCATATATCATTGCCCGAATGTATGCCTGGAGATGGATTGTTGCAATCTTTCAGAGGTCGGGTTGTCAGTCTGCAAGCATTGGCTTTTGGTTTTATACTGAAGCCCTTTTTTTTTTTTGGCTGCAGATTATCAAGGCCTAACAAGGTCTTTCTGTCACGGAACAATTTATTGCTCCTCTATCACGGCTAAGCTTGTGAATATGAAGATTGGGATCCCATGGGACAGATTGCAAATTTTACCCCTTAACCAAAAGATCAATATTGCTGGTATTGGTGTGACCTGCTTGGATGCAAACCACTGTCCTGGTTCCATAATGATACTTTTTGAACCAGCCAATGGTAAGGTGTGGTCCAAACTGACTTCCTCGTATACCATCTTGTAATTTTCCTTGTTGACCTACCACTGTTTTTAAAGCCCATTGGGGTTTCCTTTGTGCATGTAGGCTATTCTACATACTGGGGATTTTCGCTTTAGTCAGGAAATGGCAAACATATCTCTTTTGCAATCATGCCCTATCCATACTCTTATCCTTGACACTACTTACTGTAACCCCCAGGTGAGTCTACTTGAATGGTGGAATTTTCTCTTTTGTTATTCCTTCTGAAAAATGTTAGGCTTACAAAAACATTGTACAAAAAAGAAATTTTACAAACTGATAATTGAATTTATCAAAATTTGAATTTATCTCATATTTAATCATGTTGTGCCACATCAATTTGTAAAATTTTTTTTGTAAAATCTGTTTGTAAGTCTAGCATTCCTCGTTACTTCCCAAATAAAGAAGGAATTATTGCTCACAATAGTTCTGGGATTTAAACAAGTTGGGCTTGGTTTGTTAGAGCAAGTTTGCTCTTGGCTTGGTTTAAACTTGCAAAGCAAGCGTGCTAATTAATTGGATATATAAGGACTAGGTTTAAAGCCCATCCTCTAATTACCACAACTCTTATGTCCAAGTTTTAAAGTGTAAGGTTATTCATACTGGCAATTAATTTGTTGATCTTTTGTAGCAATCCATGTAGTGTAAATTTCAGCCCTCTCAAGTCCTGCTCTTTTAAGCTTACCTAACTTGGCTGCTTTGGCTTGGCTCTTGGAGTGCTGAATTAATTCCTGATGTTTACCGAGTTCAAATTTCTGCACTGTTTTATGGCATTGTTGTAGGCATGGGCCTGGCCACATTTGGTTATTGGTCAGTGCGTCGGCTTTGAAAACCTAGAATTCTATTTTCTTGGGAGTTATGTATTCATCTTGTATATCCATTAATAATAATAATAAATAATGTATTCATCTTGTAACATTCATGACTGTAAAATTGCAATTTAATATGCACCGCAGCACCTGTGCATGTATTCATAACATTCACTCTAAATGATAGTGCCTATTTGCGGAAAAATTACAACTATCACAGAAACTGACCTTTATTTACTCATACCTGCAAAAGTTCAATTCACACGCATATTCATGTATTTGCTTGGAACATCATGAATAGTCACCTTCTGCACTCTGAGACACGTAGATGCCTTTAACTTTCAGCATAATATATTCTTAAATCTGTAATCATTAGAAAGTGTCAAATCTTCATTATGTAGTCACTATTTTAACTTAATCATACTGATGGAATTTCAGTGTCATTTCATGATTATTGCAGTATGACTTTCCAAAGCAAGAGGCTGTCATACAGTTTGTCATTGATTGCATTCAAGCCGAAGCTTTCAACCCTAAAACTCTTTTTGTGATTGGTAGCTACACAATTGGTACAGTCCACCATGCCTCTCTCTCTCTCTCGCGCTTAATAGGCTTACATATTGATGTATATTGATGTATATCCTTCCAACATTTTGATTATTGAAATTTATTATTCTGAACTAAACGAGTGGCCTATTTGACAACACTGTTTTGAGAAAGTTTTTTACTTTTAACAAAAAAAAAAAAAAAAACATTAATAAACAACTTCAAATACGAACACTCAAAATTACTTTCACGTTTTTATATTATATTATATTATATCATAACAATTTTTTAACTTAAAAAAATAAAAATCATCCCCTAAAAAGTTTTTTTAAACGAACCTTTGTCTTGATGTCTACTTTCTTTTTCAGTATTTGGTTCACCACCTTTTTGGTTACACTTGCAGTATTTATTTCTTTAATTTTTTCTGCTGAAACAATATTTTCTTTTTAACAGGAAAGGAACGGCTGTTCTTGGAGGTTGCTCGTGTTCTACGCAAAAAGGTTTATGTCAATGCAGCAAAGCTGCGTATTTTAAGATGTTTGGGATTACCCGAGGAGGATATGCAGTGGTTTACATTGAATGAACAGGAAAGCCACATTCATGTTGTTCCTATGTGGACACTTGCGAGCTTCAAACGGCTGAAGCACATATCCAATCAATATGTGGTGAGATACACACATTATATATATAAAAAAAAGCATATCTATAATCCTAACTGTAGAATGAAAGTTTTGACTCTCTCTCTCTTTCAAATCTTTAGATTATTTGTGACGAATCTCTCTTGGCTACCAGCTATGCAAATTGACAATTAAAAGGGACTCACTTTATCTAAAATGATTAACTTTATTCTTTTGAAGTGACGGATAGACATTTTATCCATGCTATGTGTGCTCTTATTGATCAGGGTCGATTCAGTCTTATAGTGGCTTTCTCTCCTACTGGGTGGACGTTTGGCAAAGGAAAGAAGAAGTCTCCAGGGCGAAGGTGGCAGCAGGGGACCATTATAAGGTCTGTTATCTCCTTGACTTTTTTTCGCCTAGAGTGGACCCTCTGGGAATTATCTCCAGTCCTTTCTAAGTTGTGACCCAATTTCGTTAAACATGCAAATCCCAATGACTAGAGTGGGGCTGACACTATTTATGAACCCGACACAAAATTAAGATGCTAGAATTTAATCATGTTTAATTAAATGAATTAGAATAAAATTGATCTAAATAATCTTATACTTTTGCCTTAACACGACACAATCCGAATTTAACACGCAAATACAAACCGCCATCCCTAACTAGCTCCATAGCCGTAGCCCCCGCAACGTTTTTCAACAATTTGGGCAAACAAGTAATGCCTGTCACCTGTGATTTTAGCTCAAAATATTATGTGCATGTGCATTTGTGGGTCTGTGAGGACTGATATGAGATATTTACCTTGTTTTCCAGGTACGAAGTGCCATACAGTGAGCATTGCAGCTTTACAGAACTCAGAGATTTTGTTAAGCTTGTTTCTCCTATAAATGTAATACCAAGTGTAAACAATGAAGGGGAAGATTCTGCAAATATGATGGTCTCCCTCCTGTTATCTTGATTTGTACACCACAGGCCTTGAGAGGGTTAAAATTGTAAAGTATGCTGTGAACTGTATTGAAGGGAAATTATTCCTGTTGGTCTTTACCCATTCTTCCACTCTCTCTCTCTCTCATTATATATATTTATTGTTCATCTGTAATGGAAAGTGATGTCCAAAAATAATTAGGTAGGAACCTAGGCACATGTTATTAGGTACTCATGACCTCATCCAAAATTGAATTACACTTTCGAAGTGTTGTTTTCTTTTTTTCCTTTGTTGGAGGTTGAAAGCTTCTCGACTCTCTTCTCCATCTTTGCTTACCCACTTTAATTTGAGGGAGGTTGACAGCTTCATTGACTACCCCCTCCAATTATTTTTTTTTTTTTTTGGTGGTGGCTGGACCATCGATAGCTTCCATACGACAGGAATCCCCAAAATAATTGGGATATTCTTCTTCTTCTTATTTTATTATTTATTTTTAATGTGAAAGAGAGGCCTTAAATAGGAGGACCTTGTTCAAACAGAAGCCTACCTATAGAGCCTTCTGCTCGAGTAGGGATCCCTAATTCCTCCCATAACACTACCGCTCCATCTTTAGGTTTTGTCTACTCTTTTATGCTTGTCCATGTGTGATGCCCCCTATCTGTGTTAAGGTTAGGTTCGTCATTTAAGGTTACATTTGGAATGTGAAATTATTATTTCATTATGAAAATTGACTTTTTTTTTTTTATTTTTTTTTTATTTTTTAAGGCGATATATTTTTATCGGTATAACAATCAAATAAGGTAAAATGTTTCATCATTACAACGCCAAATATATAATTTGAAATCTCCACATTTCAAACACTATTTATGACACACACAATAGTATTTTAAGCTATTACAAAACAATCTTTAAATATCATTGTCCTTATCAGTTTTAGATCTGTAACAAATTTCGACGAATTACGTCTCTAGTCACTGCCCGGTCATCGATTTTTAGGCTTTTTCATCTTTATCACAATGCATTTTCATACACAATTTCCTTTACTGTCTCTACCATAATGACAATTCTTATATATGCTTAAAAACTCCTTCGCATTGGTCAATGGTTTACTCTCATAAAAGAACCAAAAGAAAACAAAAGACAAACCGAAAATCCAATACCGTTACTCTTAAGGATTCATATAAACAAAACCTTAAAAAACGACTAAACCTTCACCCCATATATATATATTGAAATCAAATCTAGAGAGAAGATAAACAAGCTCAAAAACGAAACACGAAGAAACAGAAAAATGCATGAGAAAATAAAACAAAAACAAAACCCACATAATAGAAAACATCAATAGACAGTAGGATGGGAGGTAGATGATGGGGATGCGCGTGTCATGCTGGGTCGAGTGTAGAAAAGTAGATATATCTTCAAAAGATTGCGAACTGAGAACCTTGACAGATGTAGCGATAGACATAATAGAGATGGTAAAATAAAATAGGCTTCATGTTTAACACTTGAAATGGTCATTTTCTCACATCCTTCAATTTTCAATAAAAATTATTATTATTATTATTATTTTAATGGAGTACAAATCATAACATAATACTCTCATTTGCACAAAGAAGTGGAAGGTTTATTAGAACAATTGACTAAATGTATAAATAAATGCATGATAATTAAAATAATGCCAAACTGAAGTTTATTTAGATGAGTAAACTATTGATTTAAAATAATTCCAAATACTAAAAATCTGTGGAGCCCCTCAGTCTAAAAATAATTCCAAATACTACTATAAAACACTTGGTAAATATTCATGATAATAAAAATTGTTCATGTGCAACTGCACTAACCTAAAAATCTTTAAAAAGTCGAGGATAGACTCAATGATCCCACGTCCCGCGTTTCGGCTTCCCATGAGATTCTGTTAGGGACATTTTTTTATTCTAGCTGACATGACTTTTTATTATTTTTAATTCACATAAAATCACATATAATTGATATTGTAATATATTTTTTAGTATGAAGTTATAATTACGGATATTTTATAAGTACAAAACTAAATGAGTAATATTTAATTGTAGGGCACAACTTTTAAAACGTTTGGGGGTGAATATATATATGTACTTTTCTAAGGGGCGACCCCATGGCCAATGGGGATGCCATTCCAATTTTTTTTTTTTTTTAAATTATTATTATTATTATTATTTTTTTTTTTTATGTTTTTAATTTAAAGAAATTATTATTATTATTATTATTTTAATTAGGTATATGGACCCGTGCCAATTTTTTTAACAGTGCTGACGTGGTTTTCTGTCAAATTTTAGACAGAAGTATCATTTCCGTCTTTATATATATCTGAAGTATCCTGTAATAAAAACTAAACCCTAAGAGACAAAAAATAATTTTTTTTTAAAACAGTTCAATCTCATTTATTAATATTTAGCATAAAGTTCAAACAACATAGAGCAAAGCTCTGAAGCAATCATAGCCGAAGGGCGAAACTATGAGGTTACAAGTGTCAAAGATGACGTATTACATTCTAGACTCAAACAAAATTTGCTAACCTATGACTAATTTTCAAATTAAAACGCCAAACAGACTCAAACTAATACATATATAGCTATTATTTATCAGCATTGAGGGCAAAGAACCCCAAGCCAAAACTCATCCTCCTCGACCCAAAAGCCAAGATAACGTTCATATCTACAACCCAAAGGTCTGGACCAAATCAACTACCCCGAAGGGCATCAAGTGGACAGATAGAGAGAGAATTGAGCATTATTACGAGCAAAAACAAAATCGATATAGGAAAACAAAACAAGACGGAAAGAACAAAAAAAGAAAAGCCAGGGAAATAATCAACAAAAAAAAAGCACACTAAGAGGATAACAACAGCCCAAAAAAAGAGCCGATCAGGCGTTCGCCGGAAACCGAAAACGAAAGTCGCGGTGGGGGGCACGAGAAAAAGGCCCAGTAGAGGACGGTGGGCGGCGGAGCAAGCGTGGAGGAGATCGGCAGAGCACTTAAATGGAGAGGAAAGTTTGAGTGAAATCCCATGAGCATCACTCACAAAGAGTACCTAAACAAGCATAAACAACAAAAGCAAAAACAGAAAGAAAACAAGCACAAACTCTAGCAAAAAACAAGAAAATGAGATAATACAAGAAAATAAAACAAAGAAATAAAAAACCCAAAACAGAAACTACGTTGGGAAGGAAGGTTGCCGGGGGAAAATGGTTGAAACGCAAAGAACCCGGACGGAGCCGAAGAGGACAGGTGGAGGGGCGAGCGACGATGTGGGTTCGGCAAGGACAATAGATCGGGCAAAGAGCGGCCGATCCAAAAGCTTAGAGCAAAAAAAGGGGATCAAAGGAAGGGGAAGAGGCGGAGAAGAAGGGAAAGGAAAAATCGCCCCAAGAGCTAGGAGCATTAGGTAAAAAGATTAGCTCGCTAAGAGAAAGAGGGCGATGAGATAGGAGGGGAGGGGGGAGGCAAAAGAGGGAGAGGGGAGGAGGAGAACATTTTCTCCGATGGCGCTCTATGCTAGAGATGAAATCCTAACAAAAAATAAAATTATTAAACCGCTTAAGTCAAAAAAAAAAAGAAAAAGAAAAAGTATCTAACCCTATTAAAATGCAAAACGATCATCTCTGTCTTTATGTATAACTGAAGTACTTCCTGTGATAAAACTGATCTTAAGAGACAAAAAGTAAAATTATTAAACCACAAGTACCAAAAAAAAAAAATAATAAAAATAAAATAAAATTAAAACTATTAAAATACATAACGACCTTGTGACTTGTGAGTCAATCATGAGCGACGGTGGATCTATGGTAGTCTAGTAATTCCCGAAACAAATACGCCCTTTTTGGAAATAAAAGAATTTTTTTTTTGAAAAAAAAGAGCTTTTGAGCCCGTGCCTGCCTCTCTCTGCAACTTTGAGTCTCTTTTGAATTGCTTGCGGGAACATTCCCCTTCTTCCCTTTTCTCTTCCTTTGGACCCAACTCTAAAAGTAAAAGCGAAACAAACAAACACCCACTTGAAGCAATCTCCAGCACTTCATTCAAAAAAAATTCGCTTTTTTTATTTTTTCTTTTTTTCTCGAGCCTTTTCGTGTATAAACACACTCAAAATTCACTCTTTGTCTTCAGCAGATTCTGATTCTTCCATTCCTCGAAAGCATTTCGATTTTGTTTCTTTTTTGACCAAATTTACTGGGTTTTGGTTTGATTCAAGCTTTGTTGAAGTTATGGTTGGCAAACTGTGAATAAGTTGTTGTGGTGGTAATGGGTGGTAATGGTAGAGTTGAGGTGGTAAATAGTAAAGGGTGTTCCAGGCTGTTCCTTGGCCTCTCGTCTCCATTGTCTTCTTTCAGAGGTCTACAACCGTTTGACCCAATGTCTCCTGCCTCGTCCTCTGCTGGGTCTGAGCCCGTGGCCGTCCGATCAAGTGGTCCCTTTGCCGGCCTCGTTATTTGTGTCACCGGTCTGTCCAAAGGTATGAAGTTCTTCAATTTTACTTTCTAGTTCGTGAATTTTTCTTTCTTTTTCTCTTTTACAATTTATATTCCGTTCTTATACTTATTTGTTCTTTCTTTCTGTTTTCATATGACTTCTAACTCGTAATTCTTTTTTGTTTTTTTTCCTTTTCTTTCTGGGATGCGGATTCTGTGTTTCCGTTCCTAAAAACTGTACATTTTTGTTGTTTTCTTTTCTCAATTTTTTTTTTTTTTTTTTTTTTTTTTTTTTTTTTCAATTAGGAAAGATTGGTATGATAACTACTGTACATCTATAATCTATTAATTCAATTGTTAGAAGTGATTAATTTTAAGAGTATTTTTAATTATTTGTTATGAATCTTATTGTTTAGTCTATTTTCTTATGAATCTTGCTTAGTCAATTTTCTTTTTTTAATTATTTGTCTTATTAAGGAAGCAGTATTCTTATTGTCTAGGTAGCTAATGCCTGTGCTCTTGTTGTGACAGAAGCAAGGAAACAAGTAATGGAAGCAACAGAGAGATTAGGTGGCCAGTACAGCCCTAATTTGCATCCTCAGTGTACCCATTTGGTGGTCCAAATATCCTTTATTAATGTTTTTTTTGTTAATTGTTTTGATAGTACTATTTAATTGTGGTTGACCCAAGAAGATTGGATATAGAAATTTCACAATCTAATGTAACTGGATTAACGGGAAAGTTGAAAGGAAACATAAAATTTTGGGGAAACTTTACAAAACTCCCTTGAATTTCACATATTTTGACATTACCCACCAATGTTCAAAAACTTCAATTTTTTGTGATGTCTCCCCCGTCAAGATTTTCTGTTAAATCTTGTCAAAATTCTCAAAACAGCCATGTTTTTTTTTTTTTAATAAAAAAATTGAAAAAATGGCAAAGATTCAAGGGTAGATATTTTTGCAAATTTTGTTAAATCTTGATCAACGCCTAAATATTTGCAATTTTTTTTTTTTTAATTTTTATAATAAAAAAACAGGGGTATTTTTGGAATTTTGACAGGATTTAACGGAAAATCCTAATGGAAAAAGGGGGGGGGGGGGGGGGGGGGGAGGGAAATTGCAAAAAATTGGAAGTTCAATACCTTAAATTGAAATTTTTTGTACACTGGGGGATTTTGTGAAGTTTTCCCAAAAATTTCAGTTTGAACATCGTTGATTTCATAGAATTTTGCACAGAAAATCTTCTTATTGGTACTCACCTGATGTATATCAAGTGTGCATCTGGGAAGACTTCATATCATTTCCTGATCCTAGCATATCTCTCTTATACATGTGATATTCTTCAATGATGCATGCTTTTGTAAACTTCTTAACACTTTTTTACAGTTTTGGTGGACGTAAATTTGAGCATGCTTTGAAGCATGGATCAAAAAATAGTCTCTTCATAGTCACGCTTGGGTGGTTTGTGGATAGTGTTAGGAGGAATGGTAAGAATGAGCTACTTTTTGTTTTATAGTGACTAGTTTCTATTTCTTTTTGTTGAGAACTGTCAATTTTTCCTCCTATTGATCCCTGTCTATATTGGAAGTGCTGTCTAAATATTAGTTATTTAGATTTAAACTGTATGTGTTGGAAAGGTTAGAGAATGATCTGGGTTACAATCTTTTGAGCCGATTGATAATCTTCCATTTGCACTTCTCTTAAGGATTTTGTATTGTCCACATACTTGCATGCACCCCGCTGGGAATAAAATACACTCCTGTCTCACTTTGTACGTCTTGGTTTGAAATGGCACAATTATTAACAAAAAGATAAAAATATAGTAATCTTTCTAAAACATCCTTTGCCTTATATTAGAGGTGACACAATTTTCAAGAACAATATTGTTTACCTTACAATTTTTTAACGATAAAAATTTCACTTTTAGAAAGTGAATATGTATTTTGGGACGTCTAGAAAAGAAATCAAGACATTTAATGCATAATAGAAGTACTTACATATAAACGTCCAACCATATATGAAATAAAGATATGAATACTTGCATAATAGACATGTAGGTGCTCCGTTTGCCTCTTGCGTTATTAACGTAATTAAATCACTGCTACTCTGCTGTTTTGTTTTCCATTGCTATAAACATAGTTACCCTAATGAACTAGGAATAAGACTTACTTTCATGGAATGGCAACTGAAACATGTTGGATGTATGATTGCTGGCTTCACTAGAAATTTTGTTTATTTGGTTGGTGGAGGTCTCCTGCCTATCAGATGGATCAGATGTCAAGCCATTATTGGCATTTAGTGTTCTACTTTCACTTTGCTTAATGTCAAAAAAATGTTTTTTCCAAAAAAAAAAAAAAAAAAAAAATCCAGTATAGTGGTCTACCGAAGCATTCAGTCAGTAAAGAGTGGATAATCTGAAGTTGCAGTTTGGGCGCTTTAGTGATGATATCTGCTTACCTTGATTGAGAATTTTTCAGCTGATCTCCATTAAATTCCCCAATAATTATCAACAAACTTCTTGTGACCAGTTAGGCTTAGTTTTCATTTAACTTATTTAGGAATGGTTCTCCTTTCGGAATGCCAAGGTCTGGATCTTGTTTCTTAAGGATTTTTTAACCAGAATCAGGCTAAGAAAGCCATATGAAACGAATTTGATTTATGTTCTTATTTGGTACTTAATGTTTAATTTGTTTTCCTGCTGCAGTGAGGCTGAGTGAATCACTTTACAATGTTCAGAGTTTTGGAGAAAATGGTATGCGCTTGGATGAATTGAATTGGCGTGCTGGGTTTCCTGGTATCGAAACTTCATGTCTTCCTGTTGGTACTAATGGAGCCAAGCGATTTGACATGATTGAAGATCCACATCTATGGTTTTCTGGAAGGGAGCTTAAGAGAAGTACTGAGTCAACTCTTTCTGGTAACTCCATGTATATTGATCCAGACATTTCGGCTGAACTGCGTAATAAGGTAAACTTGAATGTTTAGTGGGAAGTAGTGTGTTTTCTTCTGAAAATAGATGTTTCTCTCATTGTGGGGCTAGCTTTTAATGAAAGTCTTACATTGCCATTTCTATCTGTTAACTGGGGAGACTCTGTTTCTTTCATCTCTACAAGTACCTTGATCAACTCTCAGATTATTGATATCTTTGGTAGGTTGTAGAGGCTGCTGCTAGAGAAGGTGCCAAACTTGTAGAAAAATGGTTTGTTGGTTGCAGTGCCAGTCATGTGGTTTGTGAAGGGACTTCTGTCCGAACATATCTTGGCCACTCTAGCAACCTTGTCACAGTGAGTGTCTCTGCCGTGCATTTTTATGTTTATGTGGATGAAAATTCTGTGTTTTCTAGTTCTACCGAGAATGGATACTTTTTGTGTTATGGAAGTTTCTGTTGCTCAGACTGTTGGGATGTCTCACTGTGTCAATATGAAGTATCATATCCTTTGGACCATTGGTGACATTTTCTGCAATGTGGAAAAAATTTGATATCCTTGATAGAGATCTGAGAGTGCTCTATGTAGTTACTTTTATATCAATGGAGTTCATCTGATATATGATGTGTCTCAGCCACTGTGGGTTCTGAAAACAGCAAAGGAGAAATATGTGCAACGGCTTGTTCACATGTCCACAGACTTGGCTAGGCAGATTGGTATGATGCTTGAAGATTCTCAAAATGGCATCTCAGGGAAGGTAATGTTGATTCTTCATTTTCGAAATTTTGAAATATCATTTCTATTCTTTTCACTTTATTTTTTTGTTCTAAGCTATTCTTTTGCATTTACTAGTATGAATGAAGCATTTTGTGGATGCAGAAATTTTCTGTTTGATTTAATTTCTTTCTCTTTCTGCCCCACATCAATTTGGTGGTAAAGGTGTTGGGTGAGGTTGGACTACACTTTAGGTTCAAATCTTGCCAGCAGGGGGAAAAACAAAACAAAGAAAGAAAGCCTTTGAGAAATCTCTTTTTTAGCTTTAGCTGTTTGTATACTACAATACATGTATGGGGGCAGGGAATCTTGAAATAATGTTATGAGCTGTAAACTGGTGCTCATAATGTATTGACAAAATAAGAGTTATCATAAATGTGGATGTATAGAAGAGAATTTATCATTTGAGGCGTATTCTAGGAGGAATAAAAATTTGGAGTAGTTAGATAAATTCTGTTATGGGTATTCTGATACTTAGACTGTTAGACATTTGTGATAACAGGAGATTATCAAATAAATATGGCTCAGATCTCAACCTTCTGAAATTCTCAATTGTCGGTCATATTTTATTCCTATTTTTTGGCAAAAGAATGGCAATCTGATACTTTTTTGAGAATTTATTCTAATATTCATTATATTTGTGTTGTTGCATATGCTTTTTATCTTCTTAAAGTTTCATATTGTTATTATTAACATTTTCTAGAAAACAAATGAGCAAAATGTCCCTGAAGATGATCAGAGTTTTAGAAATAAAGCGAGCCTCAATGAAAGGCAACAGGTTGTGAGTTCTGCTAAAATTGCGGTCAGAAATCGTCGTGGTCGTCGTATGCAGGTAAGAGATTAAATGCATTCTACGTTACTGTTGGGCTTCACGTCAGTCCGTGATTATCTTGGTTTAGGTCTTAGTTGTTGTCTTCCTGCCCATCCTTGACTTTGTCGAAGAGTTAAGACACCATATCTTTTGCTTGACTAAATTCAGAATGCTAACTGTCTATCAATATTAAGCTGAAGTATACACATAAAATCTACATGCTAGAAATTGCAATTTATTCAGGTGAGCTCTGCTGCATGGAAGAAATTTTTAGTGGACAAACCTCAGGCACTAGATTGGGGGATGTTGAATCTATCCAGCTGAGGCTATCCTTCCCGTGATTTATATGTCAATGTTCACTGGCATGATGCTGAGAGAGCATAGGAATTCATAATGATTTTCCAAACTTTCTCTGATGAGCTTGGCTATCTGATGTATTGACTTAAAAGTAATTAAAAGAAAGCTGAAGGGTGGTGGTGGACTTAATGATAATTAAACTTGGTTTAACTAATTGACATTTCATAATCAGTTTGTGATTTTGACCTGCAAGGCCAGCGATCAGTGAAGCTGCTGGAGAAGTGTGATCCCAAGTCTTATATTTTCTTTTTTGTTTATTTATTTATTTTTAATTTTTTTAGTTTTTATTTCAGTGCAAGATCCTAAGTCATATCATCTGAATAATGCAAGGGGTCTTGTCACACTTGCTCACCCTTTACTTAAGTCCACAGATGCAAGGAATCTGCAATCTTGACTGTTTCCTTTTGTTTGTATGTTTTAAGCAATTTGGGAGAGGGGGGAGGGGGGGTGTCGTCATCTAGCTCAATATTGAAGACTGCATCAATGGATTTTGACGTGTTATTTTGAAGTCACTTAATTGTGAATTGTGTTGCTATTGCAGACTTCTCAAACCCCAATTCGGCCAATAACTCCAAGTTGCCTATTGGATTCCATCTGCTGGTCGATATCTGAACCAACTTCCACCGTGTCTATTTACACAGACTCTTTTAGCGTTGATGGTGCTAGTGAACATCACTCACCTGTATTCCTAGATGCCAAAGGCGATGGCAAGGATTTGGAAGCTTCATTTGCAAACTTAACCCGGCCACTTACAGAAAGGTTGCTGATCTCTCTCTCTCTCTCTCTCTCTCACACACACACACACACACTGCTACTAATATAAAGATTTAATCTCTGCCAATAGGTGTGAGATTGATGGATGGATTCGACCCTGCATTCCAAGTCACTGAAAATATTGGATCTTGAGGGGTTTAACAATCAATGTGTGTGGTTTTGTATGTATCTAATGTGTGTCTTTGTGAATCTTGCTATAAATTATGAAGTGATTCAACAACCAATATTTTGTGTTCATCCTATGAGGTGAAATATTTGCACTCTGACCAGGTCAGGTTGCACCATTTTCTGAATTTTGGAATCATATATATGCTCGTTATGCTGTGCTTTTGGTTAGCCTTGCTTTTTACCCATAAACAGTGCGTTATCTGACTGCATTTGTTTTTTACATGGTCTATTTGCAGTGAGAAATCTGAATTGATATATAAAAACCATTTTCTTACCATATTGTTTCCCGTTGATCGATTTGCTGAGATGGGGCCTTCTTCAAGAACATTTTTCAGCAATAACGGCTTTACGTGTTTGCAGGTGTTAGATCATATCCATTCATTTTATCAGGTAAGACTTGTAGATCTTTACTTCCCTGGATTATTACGTGCCCACCTACATATATTTTTTCACATTTAATCAATGACTAATTTAACTTTCTTTTGTTAGTGAGAATTGGTCAACGCCCTATCTTTTATAGTCGGTGTGGTCGTCAAATTCAATATAGCATTTGGTGCCCTGTTTACCCT
This sequence comes from Corylus avellana, assembly GCF_965113065.1. Classification (NCBI taxonomy): domain Eukaryota; kingdom Viridiplantae; phylum Streptophyta; class Magnoliopsida; order Fagales; family Betulaceae; genus Corylus; species Corylus avellana. The sequence continues at coordinate 18,941,659 of NC_142496.1, forward strand.
TAAATATATTTTAATGAAAGGAAATATTGTATTGTGTGAATTAGAAGGGACTATTTTCTATTGTTGATTTAAAAATACTATTAAGAAATACAAAACTTTTGCTCTTTTGACATTTGTTTTTCTGAATTGCCATTCTGACGTGTGTTCTGTTGTCCACCAAGAACAAATACAACCTAAGAGGAAGTATGGTCATAGATATATCTTATTTTGTAATTTTGTGGCTTCTGTTTTTGAAATTTGAAGGGGGGCTGTTGATTTTACACCATTTAAGTTTATGTGGTTAACACAACCTATTGGCTATTGCGCTAATCGGACAGTTGAGGTGATTCTAGTTACCAGGGACCTTAATGTATATTTTGCTTTTTTTGCAGGAATACATGTCAGTTCACGAAATAGAGGCTGCAATTCACACTGATTCAAGACATGCGGACCGGCTTCGATTGGTGTACTGTAGTAGAGAAACGGCGAAATGTGGTTTTGTGGTTTTTAAACGGATTGATTTTTTAGGGAGTCGCAAAAGTTTCGAAATGTTGAAGCGTGTCAGCGGTGACAACAACAGTAACGTCTACGAGCTGTTGATCAGGGCATGATGTCATGTTATCAGTGGTGGATCCCTTCCATATACTAGTTTCGAGTTAGTGGCAAGCTCAATTGCCAAGCTGAACTATTAGATACAGATCCTCAGCTTGAAGACAGATGCATTCAACCTTCACTTGCTTCTTTAAGATCTCAAGAAGAATGGTGAAGCTTTCTACCATGTGGTGGAACACTTCAGATTGTATTACTAGCATTTAGTAAGCATAGTATATAGTAAATGAGTGAAATATTCAGAGCATATTTGAGTTTCAAAACCTACAAATTGGTAGTATACACGTGTCCAATTGCAGTGCCTTGATAGGTAAGGTTCGAATTTTGGATCCCTTGTACATTGAAGACATATCAGATGGTTGAGGTTTTTTTTTTTTAAAAAAAAAAAAAAATTTTAAATTTTTTAGCTTCAACTGTTTGACAAGCTATTCTTTATAATGTTATCTTGCACCAGATGGTGTTTTAGTCTTGTACGGGTGCTGGATCTATTGTTGGAATGTATTTGATGCAAGACAAACAATGATCTCAAAAATCACACTGCAAAATAGGACAGAGAGGAGAAAGAAGCTAAAAGAAGAGAGAGGGAGAGAAAAAAGAGAAAATAATCAATTTCTGGTAATTTTATTCTTTCAAAGTTTGCCTCAATTAAAGCATAAAGTATGCTTAAATAGACTCCCGACTCAAGTGATAGCTCAATCGGTTGGAGATTACACCTCATGAAGTAGAGACTGCTAGTTCAAATCATTCTCCCCCTTTCCCTCTCCTAGTGTGGACGCGTAAAAAAAAAAAAGACTCCCTATTAATTTAATCCTAGACTATATAAATCCTAGGTCAACACCCATTTTTTTACCTACCTAATATAACTTATTGAATTACAAATTTACTATCGACTCCAAAAAAAGATCAACTTAAATACTTTATAGAACCTAAATAAAATCTTTGCTTCTTGCATTACTATTGAGTAGCAATTATTAAAGATTTTGCATATCACAGCCTAAGTTGGGTGCATTAATGCATTGACCCTTTTAGTTTCATTATGATACTTGGATGGCTTCAATCAGGAAGTACCATAACATTACATGGCATGTTATTGCCAAATATGTCTTAAGAATAACTTTTATAGGGACTTGACATAAATCAAATTCTTTCTACCTTCTAATAATAATTTCTCACATTAGATTGGAATACCAAAACACTTTAACATGAAAACATCCGAAGACCTTTCATATTTTCCGAGCATTCTTGTTCCACCTCTCTCTCTCTCTCCCCTTGACCGCCTTTATTCCTCTAATGTGACATTTTATTTTTTATTTTTCAAAAAGGGTAGGAGAGGGGAGACTAATCAAAGCAATCCTATTTGGACATGACTATACTAAACTTCTATATGCTAAGGAACTAATAACATGAGGGGTTAGACGGGCCCACTAAGATCGGGGATTCGTAGGTCATCCCTCAAGCCAGTTAAGTTATAGTTTGACCTCAACCCTATTAAGGTTAGTGGCTCCAGCTCATGAGTAGGTAGGAGCATCAAAGGAATAAGAAATGTCACGCCGGCAATAATGTTTTCAATTCTTACAAAATGATGCTTTCTGTAATACCCCAACTTTTATTTCCTATAGCTAAGGTCATTTTAAATTTGGAAGATAAGGATCCAAAATTTTGCTAAGATTTGCATTAAATTTATATTTATTGACTAAAGTGGGTAGAAGAAGTCATTTTGAGAAATTATGAGAATGATTAGTTAGAGAGTAAAGTTTGTCAAACAAAGAAATGCCACACCATTTTGGATGCCAAAAATTCAATAGGTAATAGTAATCACAATCTGGAAAAATATATATTTAGAGAGAATTATTATAATTTACTAAGAAGATATTTTAAAGGGCAGTTCAGAAAATGATTTGGACGAAGTGTGAATTTTATAAATTAACAAAAGACAGCAGTATTCTAATTATCAAAGAATTCTGACAGCAAATACCTACTTTGCATTTAACTCATAAAAGGAACAATTCAAGGTGCTATAGGTTCTATGGTTGTTACAGAAGTTGACAGCACTGGGAAAAAAATAAAACAATAAGATCAATTTTACATCACCAATAATCACCACAAGAGCAGATTCCATCCCTGAAAAGATGGAATCGATTTGCATCTCTCAACACAATTTCTCTTTGAGAAACCTTTGATATATATTTGATTGCAGTATGGCAATCCCCACAAACTCTAAGGTTCTTAATCACCCGAATTGTTGAAGATGGAGGAGTGCTTATCAGCCCAAAAGCTATGGCTAGCTTCTCACTATGGTGATAAAGAGCATGCTCTTTTTCCTCTTCTTCAACATCAAGCAGCACAAAGTCCGTATCAGGGACATACCCTTCTTCTCTGATCCTGTTTATCAAATCCTCCACCTTATCATATATCAAATCAGTTTGTGGATGGGATTTATCATCCACCACAAACAAGTGCACGTTGTTCTTCACATCTATCCAACTGAACCCTGGATCCTTCTTTACTTTTTTTCTCTCCATCATTTTTCTAGCATCAGTTACATCATCCCATTGGTTGGCAGCAGCACAGATATTAGATAATAGAACATAAGCTGCTGAATCAGATGGCTCCAGTGCCAAGAGCTGTGCTGTGACCCGTTTTCCGGTTTCTGTGTCCCCTTGAACCCTACAAGCACCAAGCAGGGCTCTATACATTGAAGCAGAAGCTTCAAAGGGCATTGATACTATCAGCTTTTCTGCCTCTTGAACACGCCCTGCACGGCCCAGGGCATCAACTAGACAGGAGTAATGCTCAATCTCAGGCTTAACGCTGTACTTTTTGGTCATTGAATCAAAATACTTGTAAGCTTCAGAAATTAGACCAGAATGGCTACAAGCAGAAAGTACCCCTATAAAGGAAACTTTATCAGGCTCAATACCATTAGATTCCATAGCTTTGAAAAGGTTGAGGGCTTCCTTGGCATTTCCATGCTGAGCTAAACCAACCAACAGGGCATTCCACAATGCAATGTTCCTCGTGTTCGTCCTTTGGAATAAAAGATATGCATCTGCTATGTTCCCACATTTGGCATACATGTCGATAAGTGAAGTCCCAACAAAAGGATCCGACCCATAATCCAACTTGATCACATTTGCATGAATTTGTCTCCCTTGTTCCAATGCTGTCAAACAAGAGCTAGCTTTGACAAGGGTAGCGAACGTATATTCATCAGGCTGCACTCCTGAGAGTCTCATCTGATGATATATAGAAAGAGCACAGTCCTCATCTCCATTTTCGACACATCCCGAGATCATAGTCGTCCATGCAACGTCGTCAGGTGCAGGGATTTGGGTGAAAACTCTGTGCGCTGATTTCATGTCTCCACATTTTATATACATGTCTAGAATACCGCTGCTGACACATAAATCTAGGTCAATCCGGGATTTTATTACATAAGCATGAATTTGCTTCCCTTGTTCTAAACCCACCAGGCAACCAGAGGCTTTAGCTGCAGCTGCCAAAGTAATCTGATCTGCCCTCTCTCCACTTTCATGCATCAGACTCAAGAGGTTCAATGCTTTCTGACTGGCATTGCTCATTATGTAGCCAAACATCATTGCATTCCACGATGCCAAATCAAATTTGCCTTTCCTTTCAAAAAGAAACTCAGCCTCTTTCATATTTCCACTCCTAGAATATACATCAATAAGGGCTGTTGAAACAAAACTGTCAGCAACGATTCCAGTTTTTATTGCATGAACATGAACTTGCTTACAGAGATATAAGCTCTCTTTAAGTGAGGAGCAAGCCCTTAACACACTTGCTATTGTAAATTGATCAGGTCTTAGGCCCTCACGTAATAAATCTGTATATAGTTTCACTGATTCCTCTTCTAAACTACTCTGCGCACAACTTGAAATCATCGAGTTCCATGAAATTAAATCCATTTCTTTCATGTAATTGAACACTTTTCTTGAAAAATGAAGAGAACCTGCCTTAGAGTACATGTTTATAAGACTATTTGCAACAGAAATAGCTGAATCTAAACCCAACTTCACAGCAACAGCGTGAACCTGTTGCCCTATCTCCAGATCATTGGTTCCTGCAATTGCAGTGAGAATGACAACAAATGTCACACTATCATATTCCACTTTTGATCTAATCATATTTATAAAACACTGCACAGATCGCCAATTTTCACCAGCTTGGAGATACTCAGACAATGTCTTGTTCCACATAAATATCTCTTTGTTATCATGATTCAAAAACAATTTTGTCGCATAGGCTTTAACCTGCTCAGCAAGCCTGTTGCCTTCACCAGAACCAACATTGTTAATCCCATTAAGAAGAGAACGGACACTGATATAATCAGGACGCAACCCACTCTCATGAAAAGCAGAGAAGAGACAAAGTGCTTCTTTATAAAGATCCATTTCCACATAAGCCTTAAGCATTACATTCCACAAAACAACATCCCTCTCTGGCATGCCATCAAACAAAACACGGGCATCCCTAATCCGCCCAAATTTGGAGTATATTTTCGCAAGAGTCCCAGATACAAACACATCCCATTCCAATCCAATCTTAACGGCGTATCCATGAACAGCCTCCAAACCCCATACACATCCAGTGAGCAAACACAGCCTTAAAACTGGCGCCAAAGTGTGTCGACTGGTTAAAACAACAGACCCACGAAGCAGGCGAAATAGGCGAAAGACCTCTTGAAAATTCTCAAAATCATCAAAGTCTGCGGATTGTGCATAGGCGGCTAGAATGGAGTTCCAGGTAACGAGGTCTCTATCAGGGGTGTTATCGAACAGCCGACGTGCATATGCGAGTGACCCACACTTGGAATACATGGTAATAAGATTGTTGGTCAAAAAACGTTCTGGGTTTTGGCCGGAGGTTACCATACACGCATGCGCAGACTTGCCGAGCAGCAAGTCGGTTTCGGAAATGGCGGCACGGAGGATGGAGAACCATTGAGAAGAAGAAGAAGGCGAAGATGGTGAGGATGATGAAAAATGAGGAAAGCGGAAGCGGAGGAGAGTGCGTGGGTATGGGGTTTTCGCTGAGGGGGAAACGGAAATTGCTCTGATGTTGGCTTGCAGCCGCATTTCCTGGTTTCATGGTCTGCTTTACAATTCCCTCCGCACTTCAAAATCCCCCTAGTTGTTGATCCAAGGCCACAGTAGCACCTAAAAACAAAATAAAAATATCTAGTTTTTTAAATTTAATTTAATTTAATGAATTTTATTATTGGGTTAAATTCACTTTACCTTAAGTTTTAAGAGTTTTTTAATCTGAACCCTTATATTTAAAAATTGATAATGTACTCTCTTAATGTTTTAAAAATTTTCAATTCAGACTTTCTGTTATTAATTTTTTTCTAATTAGACAGAAATTTAAAAAAAAAAAAAATTGAGGGTAATTATGTAATTTTATAAATTTTCGTACAATTAAACGAAAATTAGTAACGAAATGTTTAAATTGAAATTATAAAAATATATTACCAATTTTTAAACATTAGAATTGAAATTAAAAATTCATGGCGGGAAAAAAGAATTTAACTCTTTATTATTCTCTTTCTCATTATGACCTTTTGATAGTAAAGGAATTTCAACGGCTCACATTATTTACTCACATATTTATTTGTAAAATTGTGAAAATTTTACAAATATTGCCTAGGAAACCGTCAACGATGACTCCTATACATGTATGGACTCCCCTTTGTCCATGATGGTAAGCTCTGTAGGAAGTTTTGGAGGGCCAGAATAGTCTCTTGGGACGGCTGTAGTGTACCAAGAGAGCAGGGTTGCCTTTGGGGGATGTCTCAGGTGGGGTGACTGGCAACTCATATATTTTTATTTTCATTATTATTATTATTTTTAAATTTTGTTTTATATATATTTTTTAAATTTAAATATTATTTTATTAATTTTTAATTAGTGGAACACGTGACAGCTTTTAGACCATTAGATGAAATTCAATGGCCAAAATTTTTTTAAAAATTAATGGACAATTCCCCAGCAATAGCCGGGGATCCCAATCCATTCAGATCCTCCAAAATTCTAGCCTTTCAAGTATGATTGAAAAAAGAGAAATGCTAAGGAGCCAAACAAATGAACCCAATTTTTTTTTTTTAAACGTGATAGATAGAGTGAGTAGTAGATAAAAGAGAGAAAATTTCATTTTTAAAATTTAAAAATCTTTGTCACGTCACTTTATTTTTTTTATTTTTTTAATTTATTTGTTCAGCACTCTACTACTTTTCTTGAAAGGAACGATCAGGACAGCGCCACATCATCAAAATCTAGAAAATCATATAAAACAAAAAATTGAAAAGTAAGGGTTGGCCTTTACCCATAGATTGTCGATATCAATCCATATTCCCTATGGTTTTGGTATAATAATTGCTCGTACAAACGATTCCTTGCAGAATGTTCCAGATTTATCCAATTCCCCAAGACTCGTGTATGTTGAAATGTGGAGCCTTTAAGATGTCAAAACAATTGGCAATTGAAAATTTCCCACACCCACATTGAATAGAAAAGAAAGAAAAATAAAAATGGCAAGTGAATTTGAGGACTGATTCAATTGAATTCTATCAGTTATAACTGGGAATTAAGGAAAAAAAGGAATTTAACAAAGAAATACAATTTTAAGGTACAACAACGAAAAATGTCGCAACAGATCGGCTGACGTAAAATCCCTGATGCCTACCAACATGTCATGCCGCTGTCGACAGGTTAAACCTAAATCTTAACACTTTGGTTTCATTTTTCACTTTTTACTCTTTCCCACCAACATCTCCATCTTTTTCTTCATTTTACACTTCTCGTCTTTTCTTTTTTTTTTCTTTTTTTTTGGTCTTTTTGAAACTTGTACTACTCTTTTTCTCCATTTCCTCCCATATACAGATACAAGAATGTCTATGATGACTATGACTTGATGGGTTTTTGCTGCGTCAAAAAAGTCCTATACCTCACTGTCATCTCCTCCGATCAATATATCACAACTCGAAGCAGCCCTGGCTGTGGCTCCGTGTAGTCAAGGGCCTCTTCTTCAAGCAAATACCGTTGTACGGCAATAGGAAGTCTGGCCGGAGTGCGGGAACCTCTGGTGTGATGGCCTGTTCCGACGCATATATAAACCTGAAGGCGCTGCTCTGCTGCTCTGGCAGTGCTCCTCATCACGCTTAGCTCCTGCTTCAAAACATGAATGGCTTCGCTAACATGCAGCCCATGCAAGTCTATCATCCGCTCCTGTCCTCTTCCATTGCCTTGCATCTCTGGAGGAACTGGGTTCCTAGAAAAATGGTTTAAAACACAGTAGTAAGTAGCAGACATACCAGACAGTGAAGGTTCTTGCAGTGAATGTTTGAAGATATCACAATTGGCAGTCCGTTACCAAACTCAGCCTCAGTATAACAAGATAGGACTAGTGTCATTATACTCATGCATGAAGTAACAGTAAATCAACTTCAATCTTCTTTTCTGGAACCAGCAGGCAGTAACATGAATGCCCAACAGGGACAGATGGGCAGCAGTTGCTACGCTTAAAGAGAAGCAACCCCAACATGGGAGAGCAGAGACAGAGTTGGAAAAAATAAAAATTCTAACCATTAGATTTGCAAGTTAATCATTCATGAGGGGAAATAATATTTAAGATGTCAATCAGGCAGCAGCCAAGCATCTAATCAACCCCTTCAAAGATGGAGAAACGTATTAAAGAAACGATGGTAAACATAGTCCAATCAATCATTTAACTCATGCACATCAGTCATAGCTGAGACTAAGCACAAGCAGCAGGGACTACAAACCTCTGACGATAAATAGATTCTTGAGCTTTTCCATGGGCTGCCTTCATATGCATATTGTGCACCTGTCCTTTAGCACTCAGATCCTTTGCCAGAGCTTTATTGCCTATGAGGTAGGCTTGCCGTGCCTGATTTTAAATAATACACCATCAACTAAGGACATTGGTGCAGCAGATAAATATGGTAACAATGGCACACTAAGCACAAAATTAATCATTAAGGATTACATAGAATAACTCGGCCAGAATTCTGCCTGCAAACTTGATTTAACTTTTCTACCCAACGGCTCAATAGGAGATGCCCACTGCTGTGGCACTCTGCAACCATATTAAGAACAAGTCTACCACGACCACTTGGTCAAATACATGCTCATATGTTTATAGTTGATCAATCTTGTAGGCGGCATGCCTGCAATGTACCACCATAGTCGTTTTCTTGACAGTTAATATGTTACTTTTAAGGGTAAATTAGCATTCTGCTGATTTGTGCGATAAAGCAAGTTTGTTGTACCAAATCTGCGGCTTAAAAAGTGAACAATTTACCCAACAGAGGTTCACTCAGTTAGCGTCTGGAAAATTATGCCATTAAAACTATGCATGAGTCAATCGCGTGCTTCGTGAAAAAATGACATCATATGACCTATGGTTTAGAAAAAGAACACACCAACCTATGGTTCATAAACATGGCACTTTACCCACCTATGGTTTAGAAAAGTAGCAGTTTACCCACCTGTAAAGTTGGTGCCTGTTACTTCCACCATGATATTTAACGAGAGAATATATAGAATTACTAATGGCTCACATCTCACATGGATAAAGTGCCACTTTCTTAACCATAAGTTGGCAAATCAAACTTATTCCATACTACAGGTGGGCAAACTGTGGTTTCCCCTATTTTTAATTCTTTATCTTCACCTAGGAATCAGCGCTACAGCTTTTTGTGTCAATTGACACAGCCAAAATAATGAAAGTGAAATGACACTCGAATACTACAGAAAGGGAGGGAGCTGCACACAGGTCAGGTTCGTTTTCACAAATCAATCTACTTAAGTTAGTAGAAATTCGAAATCATACCTCATAACTCCATGGCTGCCAAGATTTATTCTTAGATAGCAAAGAGAGATTTTTCTATTAAAAAATGTCAGATAAGGGGGAAAAAAGAGATTGTTTTTCTACAGTAACAGATAGTTTGAAAAAAATTCAAGGCAAACCTGCTCAAAGTACGCATTACGCAGGCGTGCATGGTCACGAGCTTCCTCTCGCAGCTCAGAATAAATATTAGCTGTCATCTCAACAAATGTAAAAGCCATTATTGACCCAGAAGGCATTCTTCCCACAATTGAAGTCATATAAAGCAAGTAATTTTGTTGAACAAATTTTTATTTTTATTTATTTATTTTTTTATAAGATAAGTTGAACAAAGTATATTACCAACAGCATCTCCAGTTTCAAGCCAAACAGGAGCTGTTCGAGCAGAAACACGAGTTTGCAACCTGTCACCATAGACGCCTCTTCCATGTCCACTATTGTAAGCACTAGCCAAACCATGAGAACTTCTACTTGAGCCAATAGTGGCATCAGCAGAACCATTTCTGTCGTACTTCCATATACCAGAATCCTGAGATGCCAATTTCCTGACAGCTGAAGCAAAATCTATAGCACCCCTAGATGGGATAGAAGATCCGGATTTGAACAAAAGCATGTTGTCCTTGTCAGAAGCTCGAAAAGGATTGCCACTTTGTTGGAGATCATCTCCAGCATATTTTGCAGGACCATTTGGACTATCCGGAACAGTAAGTGCAGGGAAGTCCATTGCACTAAGATTGGGAGCCGACAAAGTCTTTGGGTTCATATTCTGACTGAAATCACCATCAACTTGAAGCTACAATTACAAACAAAAATCCACCATGATTCCCCCCCCAAAAAAAAGAGATTACATTGGTGGTATTGGAAGTGATAAAACAAACAATAAATTCGACAGAATCAATAATGAAAACTAGAGACATCATGCTAATTCAGGATACATGAAAAACAAGTTGACTCTTCAAAACCATACACCACTACCCCATTGAAATCATGAAGCATAAAAAATAGTCAAACTAAGAAAAGATAAAAATGGAAAATAGCACTATACAGTAAAAGAGGATGACCCACAGAGAATCACCAACTCCCCCCTGTACCAGGCCATTGACCAAGGAACTGGAGCCTACACACAAGACTATGGTTGCGTTGAATCACCTCTGAACTCTATAGGGAGCCAGCTCTTCCCTGCCAAAAGAGGCATCAGAGGCATTGCTCTCCATGGTTAGCATCTTACCCTTTGGAATTATTCAGTGCATTAGAGAAAAATCTATATGATGAATAATACCTTATTTTGAAAATATTTATTGCAATAAACTGATATCAGGGAGAGGAGGGGAAGAGGTGCGAAGATAAAACTTAAACTAAAATTTTTTTTAAAAAAAAGTAACCTTTGATGGTTAAGCAGGTTGAAGTAGAACATAGTCGTTATCCATGAAAACAAATTTTCTTTATGGATAGTTACAGTCAACCTCGAACCAACAATCTCACCTTTCGCCCCATAAAAAATCACCATAATTAAAGAAAAATATTAAATTTGTCCTAATATTCAGTTAGCAATTTTCAGAAATGTGTTGATCGAATTCATTCTTGAGGCCACAACTTTGAACAATCTATAAAGGTCATATATTCAGTAAAGGAGATTCACTATACCCTCACAAAACAAGAGACAGAAGCTGCCTCAATTTTGCAGCAGGTTATTTGTTTGTAAATAATTGAGCATACCTCTAACTGAGTGAGCATCTCTATAGTCATGTTTAAGTCACACCCATTGGCGAAGTAAACTTCCGCAAGGCTTTCAGCAGCAAAACCAGGGAACTGAGAAGACAAGAACTCAAGAGGGTTTATATCGTTATCCTCCACTATAGCACGCTCACCCAACATATTGTTCATAAATCCATGTCTAGAGTTTCCATCATATGGAGTACCCTCCCTAGAATGGCTAACAAGCTGATTACTGTTGACAATTTGATTGTCCCATGGTTTAGCTGACATATGCAAAAGACTAGCTGAAGACAAATCTTCCCCATAAGATGAAGCAGAAAATCTCAACTTTCCAGCAAAGCTATTACCATTAATGTTGTGTGAAGATAATTCTTGCTGCTCATTTAAAGAGTATCCACTGCCCGTAACAGCAGGAAACCTTGACGCCTCACTATCATCATGTAAGGACAAACCCACCAAAGAGAGGTTCCCAATAGCTTGAGACTCGTCTTCTCCCATGATATTAAAGTCAGGAGTAATATCGTCAGGGAGCTGGCGACACCAGAATTGGTGAGCCTCTTCATCAGAATTATTTGAGACAGATGACTCTGTTCTATCTAGCACTGCTTTTCCCGAAGTCCCAGAAGTGACAAGCCTTGCTGCCGCATCTGCAGTGCTGGTGCTTCCAGATGATGGCGATCTGAGGGAAAATGGAACAAACTCTGCTGCATTTGGATTCAAAGTCGTTACCTTGTTTAGGTTGCTGAGCGTTGCATCCTTGGTTTGGGTTACTTTCTTGGATAAGCTCATTATTCACTCAAATGGAAACAAAAAACAATATACATGCATAGAAAGACTCTGAATGAGGGAAATAACTCAATTTTCAGTAAACTTCAGCCAAACCCTGCAAAAAAGTCCCACTGGCGTATTACTAAATATATCATATTGAAGAAAAAAAAATTATTACAAACGAACTTGCTACAAATGAATAAAGTCCAGAGCTTGCTACAAATGAACTCAACTACCATACCTCAAAAAACACATACTGCTAAATTTCAATAGAACCCAGTATCAAATCTGACCATTTTCAGAAAATTAACTTCCCAGCTTTGAGATAAATTCAATTGTTAAGAAACAGAATAATTAGACCGAAAACCCATCTGAAAGGTACAGATAAAAGAGCATACACTGTATGTATCCACCACCAAAAATGAAACAAGCATAAAATGATCCATAAAAATTAAACCAAAGCTAACTAATTTCACTGAACAACTTCTAAGTAATTGAAGTACTTCAGATAGCACTGCACCAAATCTCATTAATGGGACAAAATTGCACATGGAAATTATTAAAACCCTATAATTCTTGAGTTGATAAAATTTTACAAAATTTCAAAACAAACAACAGAGATAACTTAAAACAAAAAACTTACAACAAAATCTAATAAAATCAAGCGTCGTAAATTAAAAAAAAAAAAAAATAAATAAATAAATAAAGAAAATAAATGAAACCCAGAAAAGCGACTGCAAGGAAAACTATTGACCTCCCATTATCCAAACAAATTGACTTACTAGGTCTGAATCAAATCAACTAACAGAAAATTAAGGGAAAAGAAAACCTTGAAGGATTTCCCACAAAACAAAAAGAAGCAACTGAGAGGTTGCAGATTTAAAGGAGGAGGCAAAGGTAGTGCAAAGATCTAATAACACCCATAAAAATCATATACCTTTGCGTATCAAATCGAAGGAATCCATCGGGTAAGATTGGATGAGATGAGAAGTCAAAGAAGAAGAGACGACTTTTTTTAGGGTTTCGAGCTACAGAGACTCTGTTCCAGTTTAATATCGGCTTTCACAGGCCCCCTTCTCTCTCTCTCTCTCTCTCTCTGTGTATGCGTCTTTTGTTCGAAACCCTCTTTAGCTAATACCATCACCACCACAAAAATATAAAAAGAAGACACCCTACCCTTCCCACTCGATTTGACCTCTCTCTCTCTCTCTCTCTCTCTCTTGATTATATTTATTTATTTTTTAAGTTATCGATCTATATATATTTGTTTATATAGTATAGGATATTGACCCTCCGATTGCGCAGATGGATTTTATTAAATCAAATAAATTGGTCACACATAACGTAGGTAGTATTTGGAAGGTATGACTGTATGAGAGAGACGTGCACTACTTTTTTCTTTTATTATTTATTAGTTTAGTTAAAATAACCTTTTTTTTTAAAAAAAAAAAAAAATTGATAATACTCTTGTATTTGAGTAATTCTTAAAGGCATAAAAATTAGTCTAATAAAGTGACATGTGTTTCAAAAATATTAGTCTAATAAAGTGACATGTGTTTCAAAAACATGTGAGAAAAACGCTTTTTATTTTTTATTTATTAATGCTATTGACAAAAATATGTGAGAAGCACGTGTTATCAAGAAAACATGTATTTCTCGCATGTTTTTGAAACACATGTCCTTTTATTAAGCTGATTTGTGGGAATTAGTTACAATTCTTGTCATTCTAAAGTCTCTCTTGAAGTTCTCTTGTATTTCTCAAAAAATAAGGAGACTTTTCAAATCATAATTTGATCAAAATTTAATAGTAATCTATCACAAATCCAATGGTTATTTTAAAAGTCACATCATTTTTAGAAAAAACACAAAATGGACTTTTAACATTACTCCTTCGTATTTATTTTTTGATAAATGTTACGGTTCCTCTTGATGTTTTTCTGTTGTCTTCATGATCCTATGTGGATATTGTTTTATAAAAAAATAATATGAGCGACTAATAGGAGAAGGTTTTTTTTTTTTTTAAAAAAAATAATAATATCTACGTAAAATTAGAAAAACACCAAGAAAAACCGTAACATTCTTTTTTTTCTTTTTTCTTTTTTTTTTTCTTTTTTTGAAGAGAATTATAATGTTCTCCAATTCCAAAACATTCACCTTATAGGTTTGATGAGCAAGTACCCAAATGAATTTGTTATGGGGGTTCTAAATTACCTTAAACTAAGGCTTACGTGCACGTTTAACGGTTCAGAATAATCTTTTATCTAACTCTAAAGGATTAAATTAAGTATGTCTGTTAGGGGTTTTATGTAAGTTTTAAAATAACTAAGGCGTGACTCTCCAATATTAGTCAATGGTCATTGAACGATATGAACCCACGTTGTGCTACCATTTTACTATAATCATAAAATTGGCGGTGGATCACGATCCACAAGTATCATTCAAGTTCAAGCATGGCTTGAATTTGGTTTAGACATAACACCACATTTCTCTATCGGTCTCATTGGCCGCAAAACTTTTTCAACTAACTTTTTCTTCTTGTAAACCCATTTGCACCAAGTAGTCTTCTTTTCCTTGACAATTCTATTGACTCCCAAGTTTTACCTTTCTACAGTGACTCCACTTCTTTCGGCATACTATTATAAATATACGATGAATCTCTAATACTAACTATTAAAGCAAAAGAAACCATATCTTCAAATCCATATCTCTCTAGTGCTTTTCGATCACGTTTCTCTCTACCTCTTATAATACTTTTGCATGAACATGTGACAGAGACACGAGGCCCATCCGAAATGTCGATGTTGAGGGTCTGTGACAACAACAACTATGCCACTACAGAAGGGGGGAGGGGGAAACCATTGTTCAACAGGACACCACCCCTGAAGGCCAATCAAGCACGGCTGTGCAATTGGCCAAAACATAGTCATGTACCCTAAATCATATTCTATAGGGCAATTGGCCAAATCACCGTCATCATTGTCATTGTAACAACCCTCCTAGATGCATGGCATTTATTTTCTAAAATAATAATAATAATTTACAAAACCTAAGGCCTTTAAATATTATTTACATGTAAAGAATTTCCAACAAAAACTTGAAATATTTATACTCCAAAATTGTGTTCAAAAATATGTTCAACCAAAAAAAAAAAAAAAAAAGAGTTTAGAAAAGAGAAATTTAAGATTTCAAACGATCGTAATCAATGACAACTATTGTTGATCAATCGAAATCCAACTTCGAACGCTCAACTCATAACTGTACTCAACGATCGATTTTTGTGCTAAAACGTTTGATGTAGTTTATGAGCATCTTTTTTTTTGGACACCTCAGCCATATGATACTTGCATGGAGCCTATATATTCATCATTTTCTCCCTTTACCTCATTTTGTACGCCCATTTGTTTCGGTAAATCCTAGAGTGAGAGAGATGGTGAGTTTTAGAGAGATGGTGAATTTTAGAGAGATGATGAGATTTCTTGATATCTCAATTTCAAGAAGAGATAATCTCTCTTATCTTAATCTTGTTTTGGTATTGTCATTAGCTTATTATACTACTATTTAGCTACTCATTAGTCTCACTTTCATTATATTGCATCTTATCTTGTAGATTTAGGAGTATAGGATTGCTATGTTGGTTAATGCCTGATTAGACTTTGGTTATGGTTAGGCATGTAACATTTCGTTAGAAGGTCATTTGATCCATTATAACAAAGCATTGGGCCCAATCAATGCTTTAACATTAACTTGAACAACATTGGATGCATCATACATATACCCTAACTTTGAAAAGTTCTCTAAAAAGGAGTGTTTCCAAAAAGGGAAAGCTTCCTATAAAACGGGAAAGTTTTTTTCTTCATAAGGAAGAAAACAAAAAAAACCAATTCATATATAGGAAGCACTTCTAGTAGTTTTCCATATAGTTTCTATAAAGTTAGAGAACCAAGTTAGTTTTGGCTTTCATATTCAAATACACTTCACAATACCTTCTCTTCTTTTTAGGAGAAAATACACTTTATTCTCCTGAACTATCAATTCATTTGCACTTTTAACTCTAATGTTTAAAAAGTAACACTTGACCCTCCCAAAACTTTCAAATTGTTGCAATTCGACCATTATGACTTTTTTTTTTTTTTCCCCCAAAATGCCCACATCCCAAATTTAAAAAAATTAAAAATTAAAAGGGTGGCCGAAGCCACCCCCAGGCCCCAACTGGGGTGGCTGGTCACCCCTTAATTTTTTTTTTTTAAAAAAAATTTAATTAATTTATTATTATTTTTTTAAAACTTGGGATGTGGGCATTTTGGAAAAAGAAAAAAAAAAAAAAAGTCAGAATAGTCGAATTGCAACAATTTGAAAGTTTGGAGGGAGAGCAAATAAAGTGTCACTTTTAAACACTAGAGTTAAAAGTGCAAATGAGTAGATAATTAAAGAGTAAAATATATTTTTTCCTATTTTTTTATACCATTAAAATATTTTATTTTTTACAAAATACAAGTTCCCTACATACTTTTATAATTTTTACAAAATTTTAACACAGTTCCCAATAAAAAACGTAAAGAGGTGAAAAATATTTTGTGTTAAAATAATGAGAATGACAAGATTAGAAATGGGTATCACTTTGTGAGCCGAGCATCCCCAAAAACTAGGTATCGTGACTCTCTCTTCCAAAATCTCTCTATTCAATTATTCTTGATCTTGTCATTCCCATCATATGGGCATCCCTATAAATAAAGTATCGTGACTCTCACTTCTAAAATCTCTTTATTCAGGTATTCTCTCAAATATTTTACTAACTTAAACATCAAAGGGTCCCAAATGATTCAGTGCAGATGTATTGTGTGGTGAAAGCAATAGCAAACCCAATTACATGATTTCATATTCCAATTTGACCCAACCGTTTGGCTAACTTGTGCAGTAAAAAGTGGTTATTCGTTTAATATTTCAAAAGAAACGTGTTTTGCGGGTAACCAAACAGGCTCCAAGCTTTTGCGTGTTTCCTTTACGAAATGCAATTACAATCTGAGGTGCAAGGTTGACGTACCAACGACAGCCATGATTTTGGCACCAACTTGCATGGACTCATCCCAGCAATACACCCTTGCAACGAAATCATACAAAATCCAAACAAAACGTAAACCCAATCCTCCTGAAAACAAATAGACCCAAAAAAAGAAGAAGGAAGCATAAATACGAACAACTCTCTATAGGCATTTCCGAAATCCACATCATTGTTGTACAAACCCACCCAAAACAAAAAGCATACGACCATTAGGTAACAAATATGAGCATATGTATTGTCGTCATGTAGATATTACAGATTTAATGGTTGATTTGAAAAAATAAATAAATGAAAGATGAAAAAATAGCGGGTCTCTAATCGTAATAACCGTCTTTATCCGGCACTGAACCAACTTCTTGTCCTAAATTCACTTCTTTGTCTGTCTCCTTAGAAAACAAAAAAGAAAAAAACAGACTGAATCGAAAAGGAAGATGATGCACATGACCTTCTACTGGGGCAAGGAGCTCTCCTAGTGGACTCGTGGGGCACAACCTCGTGGACCAGTTACTCCTTCACCCTGCTCGCCTTCGCCTTCTACCAGTACATGGAGGATCGGCGTGTGCACCTGAAGCTCATCTCAGCTGGGAAGCCACCGGGGCAGATTGAAGTGCCTCAGCTGCATGGGGAAGATCCTTGGAGGAGGGGCAAAGTGGTCCACGGCGAGGATCGGCAGGGCAGTGCTCTTCGAGGTGAACTTGACCATCATGTCTTTCAACGGGTGGCTGTCTTGCTCTTCAGGAGTGGGGATGAGGATGTTGCCACGCTTGTCATTGATAATCCTTGTGATTGTGCTTAGGTATCACCCCAAAATCGGAAAAAGCAATCCAAATAATTCCGCTTTTGGTTTCTTTTTTAATTTGGGGGTTTAATTGATCTAAAGCTTCCTTTGATTTTACTATTATCAGATGAATGATGTGAGAAGAGGGTTTTAAGTGCCATCTGCATCATAATGTGTATGTAATTCTGCTTATGAAACCCAATTGTTGTGTGTTCAATTTTGTATATTATTTGCCACGAGTCATGAATATGCGGCTTTTTGATCATCTCTTCGATACAAGTCTTATTTTATTTTATTTTTTTTCTTTTCAAATTAATGTTAAAATACATAAATGGAGGTCTACAAAGCAAATTGGCTACAACCTTCACCTACCAAAATAACAAGAATCACGTCAGCTTGAAAATTGATATGCTAAATTGCTATTTGGAATTATGTTTTATATGGGGCAATCAGAGTTTTCTCAAAGAGAAGGAACTCATTCGTAAAGGGTGCAATTTCTGGACAGTCGCATGCTCTGAAGTAGCATGTGTACTCCCTACAACTAACGAACTTAAAATGGAGGATGAAATATAAACCTAAAATTGCAGCAGTACATTGGTAGGAACTACTGCACAAGGTTACCAACTCTGGACTTTCCCACTCTCACCTTATTTGCTTAGGGGGGAATAAAAAACATATGATAAAATGGTACAAAGTGAACAAAAAATCATTTACATATATAACTTCCTACAACAAAGAGAACAACAGTATGTGAAACACTGGGGTGACCATATTATACAAGTACAACTACATGCTAAGAACTCAAACAAACTCCTACTAGAAATTCTACTTGACTTGGCTCATCTATCAATAATATCCATCAGAGGTTTTTCAAATCATCCCCACAAAGGGGCATGTATCTCATTAGTGTTGCTGCAAGTGATCCAATAGACTCGGCATGGATGCTGGGAGCTGTGCTCCTTTTTGTCTCTTCATTAACCTCTCTCTCTCTCTCTCTCTCTCTCTCTCTCTCTCTTCCAAATTTAAAGAAAAAAATTGAAGCTCGTTCTGACGAAGGTATAGGAAATGTACCATTAGCTATTGCTGATCTTGAATTTTCAATGAGACTAGCTCACTCTCTTGGTGTAGATTTCTGTACTTTGTATTGTTGGGGAACCATCTTTGAAGCTTCTCTGGCCAGAACCTGGTATAAAAATTGCAAACACAACCATTCACTCAAAATGAAAGTATTTGGAAACCAAATGCAACCAAGTGAAAATCAAGTTAAGTTAATTAGTATGAAAACAGGGATTGGATGAATAAGGAAAGAACATAAGCATCATCAAGAATTGGAAATTTCTCCAACCCCTCCCCAAATAGCATTTGGGTTTAATATGCAGGAATCATTTCCCTCTCCTCTATGTACCCCAAAAAATGCCAATAGACCCTCTACTTCTTTAGGGGTTAGAGCGGAATGGCTCCATATGAAAACATTTAGCCATCACAAACTACAAGAGATTTCAATCAACCAATATGATATTGCTTGAAACACTAATGAAGTTGCATAAGTAAAAGTTCAAGAGACCATTTGGTCAGGCTAATACAAATAGATCGGCCTTGAAGGTCATTAAGATAAGACATTCACAGTGGATGGAACTGATAAGTTACATTTCTTGAGACAATCTAAAAAGAAGAAAAAAAATATCAGATTTATTACTTACAGTTCCAAGCGCTCATAAATTGCTCGTCGCACTGAGGAGTTCAGGCCATAAGCTATTGAGTTGAACAATCCCTGAAACACATAGACAACAATTTTGTATAAATTCCCCAAATACGCAAAAGATCCTCCCATCTGGCCCAGGAAAAAAATCAACAAAAGCATTTTTTTTTTCTTTTGATTGGAGAACATATCATGTATGCTAATTGATAATAAGAGATAATTATTCAACGTAACTCAACATTTTTCAGATCAGTTTTCCATAGTTCTGAAAATTCCACAATCATGCATTAGAAGGTAAAACTAATACAGCCCACAATCAGAAACAAATAAATAAAAATCATGCAGTTATAGGCTTCTGGAATTTCATCTATGCTGTCTCAATGGGTACAAACAAGTAAAATAAATATGAGTTTCTTTCCAAATACCACCTTCAATCTTGATAAATAGTTTCTAATGAAAAGAAAAAACCATAATTTTTTTTATTCAAAATTAGGCAAAACCCACACCCACCACACTGAAGCCAAACACACGCACACAATCAGAATATAATTATGTTGAATTGCTTGATTTATTATAGAAAATAAATCAAAAGAACATGTCTATAGTCAATGGAATTACCATAAGTGAAGCTGTCCCAATATCAAGAACCGAGAGCCAAAAGATGTTATGGCCAGGCTCAATAAAATCATGAATGCGGTTGATTGTACCGAAAGCCCATGCTCCTATTAGAATGAGTGGATAGTATCCCCACCTGTTTACAGCCTGTGGTGTGAAAGGAACAGGAATTATAACATTTTTCATTATTGAGAAGAATTACATTTTACAGGGTTCTTAACATTGAGAAAAGCCAAATCATAGTTATGGGGTAGTTGAGAGCTTCTCTTTTTCTAACCCATCTTTTCTCTCTAGATTTCCTTGTGTTGTTTTCTTTTCTCTTCATACCACTTGCTAGCATAGGGATTTCTAGAGATTGTTCTTAAGATTATTAGCTGATTTTTTGGCTTTGTGACATTATGTTCAAGTTCCTGCTGTCTTTTGGTATTTGTTGAACTGAACTTGGGCAAATCTCCTGGTTTGCATTGCTCCTTGAAGATGTCATCGAAGGAGTTCTCTTCTACAAGCTGAGCAAGGCGCTAAGCAAAAAAGGGGAGAGGAGGTGACTGATCTAGAGGCCAAGGTTCTTGAGTTCCTGAAAGAGGAGCAGATCACTAAGGAGGAGCTTGCACCGAGAAATCTGTCTTGAGATTAAACCAGGGTAAGAAAATTTTTTTGCTATGAAAGGTAGACAATAGTTTTGGTTTGGAGTGTCTGCCAATAAAATGAGTCAACTAAAAAGAAGGATGCCGAGGCTGAAATCTGGTATTATGATGAATTATGATGAAGATTTCCCGAAGTTGGTTAGGCAATCAGGTCAACCTGGTTGCTAGTCAAGCATCCAACAGATATCATGGAGTATCCGGACAGGCAAGATACTAGAGCAGTTGCTCTGGAGCATGAGCATAAAAATGAAGATTTGACTTCTGGTAAAAGGAGAAAACACCCTGGAGCTAACTGTGGAAATAGTATATCATCCAAAGGAGGTAAAAGACCCAAGCTACAATGGTATTGCAGTCAGTGATTCAGAGCACTCCACTGCAGTATGTTCTTGTGGAATTCAAGGTGATTGATCCATTTGTGATGAGAATAATGAAGAAGATGGAGGTGAAGAAAATGAGGAAGAGGAGGATGGAGATATTAATCACTCAGGAAATGAAGAGACAATGAGTAGGAGGTAATTGGCCAAAAAATGAAGCTCAGATTATCCCCTTGGTTGAATCTTCAGGTGCAGAAAGCTTGGGAGGGAAATTTCCTTCCAATTTCCTAAATTCAAAAGCTACTGACACTAGGGCAGAACCTTCAGGAAAAGCTCTTGCCATGCAGGAAAAGGATGCTGCCACTATTGGAGAAGCTACTGTCCATGCAGGAAGCAGGTTGACTGGCGGTGTAAAAGGAAGGGTTCTCTCACATGTGAATGACAATGCTACAGATGGGAACAACAGGTAAGCTAGGCCAGTTAGCAAATCTGACCAAAGACCAGCGAAAAAACCAGGTAATCCCCCTTCTTGGGCTAGTTTTCTTCACAAGGAAAAAAACAAGTAGGGGCACCATGACCAAGCTTACAAAACAAAATGAGGAACCTATGCAAGAAGGAATATATAGCACACCCAAAATAATTACAAAAATAGTTTACAAGAAATGAAAGAATGTGACTGGACCGAGTACTTCCCTTTCATATTGTAAAGGGTTGGGTGGTTAAGAGTTGGGAGCAAGACCTCCTTGATAATAGCTTCTATATTTTTTTTAAGTTAATAAATGGGGGAAAAAAATGCAAAGCCACCCTAAACGGTGGACCTCTTCACATAGCTGGAAAGTTGTTTATTCTCAAAAAGTAGCAACCGGGAGTGCAATTCTCCGAAAACAACTTTGCAAGTATTCCAATACAGGTTAAGTTTTATAATGTACCAATGGTTTTGTAGATACCAGAAAGAATGGAATACTTAAGTAGCATAATTGGGAATCGTCTCTTCTTGGATTGTACCATCGGTTCAATGAGGATTTCTAAATTTACTAGAATGTGTATTCAAAAGTAAATAAGGAAATATCAAAGTCAATGCTCCTAGATATTGGAGGGAAGGAACCAGCAAAGGTAGAAGTGGAACTCTCATGGAAACCACCCTGATAAACTAGGTGCAAGATGTATGGTCATACCTTGGCAAAATGCTGACAATTGGATGAGAATGTGAAGAAATGGAAGCAGCAATGGTGGTTGAAAGATGAGAGGAAAGAACTGGCTGGTGAAAAACATATGGAGCATCTTCATAATGCGAAAACCAGAAGTGGAACAAAGGAAACCGGGACATCTCCTGGTAAAGAGATGAGCAACACTGGTTAAGCAAAGGAGAAAAAGGTCGTAGGAAGTCACCTCCTCCCTTGTAAAGATCAGGAAAGCAAAGAGAAAACAAAGAAAATGTTGCAGCTTAACACAACAAACAAATTTGAAGCGTTAAGGTTCTGCCATGGAGAGAATTTGTGTAGTGATGGGGGGAGAAAGAAGAAGATGATGCAAGTCCATCTACTAACCCCATAGCAACAGCATGTGGGGCAAGAGAGGAGAATCAGAATCTATTAAGGGTGAAAGTTCATGATATGAAGATAGCTAGGGCAAAAACTATCCTGAGAGTATAATCCTATTCTCTCGGACTGTGACCATTTTGATTCTTGCCTTTTAGTTTCTTCCCTTTGAGGAAATAGGCTGCTGAGTGCATTAGGACTTTTCATCCTACTGCATGTTTGAACATTGTTGTATATCCTCTTTCACTTTATTTGTGCATAGTAAAAATACTTACCTTATCTCCAAAAACAAAAAAAACATTTTAAAAGTGTGTGAGTGTGCACTTGCACACGCACGATTGTGCATGTGAATGCATGTATGATCAAGGGGAAAGAAGCCAAATTCAGGGACAAATATATCATTGGAAGTTATTGAAGAGGTATGAATGACATGAATGGTGGGATATTTTAATAAATGAAGCAATGGAACCAGCGATAGATATCCATTTCAGTATATTCTATTTCCTCTAAACATGCTTAGAATCTCTATATATGGCCCCTATTCAAATCCATGTAGGAAATAAGTCGACAGAACAGTATACCTTCATGTCTGCTCTTGCATCGGACTGGTATGCTCGGTCTGACATGCCTACCGCCATCTGAAATTTTCAGAGTAGAATTATAGTCTCAACAAGTGTACAAATGACCACAATTTTTTTCTGAACGGCATGACCAGCATACATACACGGGTTGCATTGTTTAGCATGCGTATCACTTGAAAGTACGTAAAACCATTGTAAAGAATTGCACCCCAGAGTGGTATATAAAATGTTATAAAGTGAACTGCCTGCAGGAATAAATAGAAATGTTCAGAATACAGTGAAGAAAAAACATCAGAAATTAAATACAAAAGATGTTAAAATTCGAAAGATCTTTATTTCATGTTACTGCTTTTTTATCAAATCAAAGCCAACTCTGTCATCCACATTCATTCACAGTCTAGTGTCTTTATCAATTTGAAATCCAACATCTATTTCTGAAGTGGTTTTTTTACTCAAAAAATGAATTTCAGCTATGCATCGATAGATTGCTAAAATTCTGACAAATCTAAGAATATTTTGAACTCTGAAACTAACTTGGTCCCAGTAAACGTCTTGAATAGACTCACTCCATTGTCACTCAAGTTCATTTTGTAAATAAGCAACTATCTTGAATATATTAACTATTTCTTTATTATCTGATGGCCACATCATGCTTTAAATATATATATGGTTTTGATAACCCCAGAGAGGACTCCTCACTTCCACTCTTACTTCATATATAATGCAAAATAAGCATGGAGAAGTGTGACAATACAATAGGCAACTAACACTGGATATCATGAAAAATAACTAATTGCACAGGAATTCTGAGCAGTTCCCTAGCAGTCTAGAAAAATTTAATAAACTTGTAAAAACACGAGCCATTATTCCTACAGCCAAAAGCTACTTATACTAGCCTTTCCTGTGCGCCCTGTTTGTGTCCAACACCATGCGCCTAAGTGTCCATGGTTATTACCAAAAGAGCGTATGACAGTCATAACTAGTGAAGTTCCTGTAGAAAGTAATGAAACATTAAAACCAGCAAATGGAATAAAGATATCTACTAGCCAGCTAAAAAAAATAAGAGTGAAGAAGCCAATGTGTGCAATAAACTCTAAAAATAACTTTTTTCAAAAATAAAAAACTCTAAACATAACCAATCTTTTAGAGCAGGAACATTGGACAAAACTTACTTTCTATTACAGATATTATTATGAATTATTTTTGTCAGAAATTGTCCATACCCCAAACATACAAGTGAAACATGGCCTCCAAATCTTCAACATCTGTTTTGTGTCTAACAACAGTACGGTGAAGAGTAAAAGCTATTGTTGTAGTCCATAGGAAAGAAGCCACACAGAAGAAATGTGTGCTATAGCCCTGAGCATAACAAAAAAATCCTTTGGATGGATCTCTGCATCAACACAAAACTTTCTCTGAGTCACATACAAAAATATCAAACGAACTACATCCAAAAAGCTGTCAGCTCTAGACTCCAGAAAGCCTACCCAACCATGCTGGAAAAACTGCAAAGCATGTCCTGCACTCAAAAGAAAATGCAGTATGTCAGCACACGCCATAATTACTCAAAGAATTCAACCGGGGGACTCGGAGGAAGAGAAATGAGATGGATTATATACGAAACAGAGAAACAGACATATCTGGTTTCCTTAACTTGTTAAAGGAAATCCTTGTGTATCAGGCAACAACATTAGCCACACAAGCAGTTCTCTGAAACAATCCAAAACTATAATTTGGTTGTCCATTTCATTCATTGCCATTGATTCAGTGGAACCAGTAAACTAAAATTCATTTTTAAGATTAAAGGCATGATTTTACCAAATCTACATAGTAGTAAATTTCAAATCGAACTTGATAATTATTAATCCTGCTTCCAATTAGATTATGTCGACACCCAATCTTAATTTTAATCGCCAAAGACCTAACTTCACCATGAAGAACACCAAACAATGCTGTGCCCTAGTAATATCGTTGACTGCCAATCCTTTAAGAAATCAAGCAGGAAGCATGAACAGTTCGATCCAAATCTACAAGATCCCAATTTAAACCAGTTTTCATAATCAAACAAGTACTCAGTGTGTCATCACCAAACTCAAAATCGCTAGCGAAGCTCCACTGTTTTAATCTTTGAAGATCAACAATCCCAACAGTTTAGATAATAAGCAAAATAGAGGTGATTATAGTGAGAAGTAAACAGAAGAAGGCAGAAGCGAGATCTAAAAGGGACGACAGAGTTGAGTTTAGAAAGCGTACGGAGAGGGCGAGATAGAAAACGAGCTTGAAGGAGAACTTGCGGAGCTCCTTGAAGAGGACGTAGCAGAGCACTATGAAACCCGACCCCACGAACGAGAGGCTCGATGCTCCGGCATTCACCGCCATTAGAACGCGGCGATCGTGCGCCGTCAGAGTCCCGCCCATTTCTCTTCTGTCACTGCAACTCTTCAGGTGAACCGGAAAACTGATTCTTATTGCTCGTAACCGTTCCTTTAAATCCCGCAGAGAGTATACAAAACAGAAATTGTGATGCTGTGTGTGTTTGTTGGAACTTGGCGACAAAGACAATGGTCGGGACCGAATTCATGCCAAAGGTGAGAAAATAAAAGAAAAAGACGGGATGTGAAATTTAAATGCAAACTAGTTTATTTATGATAGAATATCAATTAATTAATTTAATTTTTTTTTATATTTTATTTTATCAATTAAGATGTTAGACTAAAGGAAAAAAATGCAAAATTAGTCTTAGTTGTTTCCTTGATTTACAATTAACTGCATGTGATATCAAAATAAACTTAAAAGTCCCATGATGTATGCAAAAAAAAAAACAATTTAGTTCCTACAGTCAAATTAACAAATTCCGTTAATGTAACACTGATTTAAATATGACAAGTATCACAATTTTATTGGTTCTAACGTTTCATGTTGTTAGAATAATAGAATCTGCTAAGTTAATGAACGTAATTTGACTGTAAGGGCTAAATTTTTTTTTTGGCATACCCTAGAGATTTATATGTTTATTTTGATACCACATAAAATTAATTACAAATCAGGTAAACTATAAGGACTGATTTTACATTTTTTTTCTAGAATAATTAGCGATTTATCGTTCTAGAGTCGGTTCAAATCTAGCTTCATAGTTTTACCTAGTGTAGCAAGTTGTGGGATATAAGAGATGACACCAATATATCTTATATGTTTCCTAGCCAAATAGAAAATCAATGGTTTTTTATGTTCAAGTTCCAAAAAAAGAACTTTTACAAACTTAAAACTCGATTTGCATTTTGAATAATATGTCAATTGCATCCCACCTATTATTAATTTCAAAAAAATATTTGAAAGGCTAATTGAGTTTGATGGTATAATATATAAAGACAGGGTGGTCTAGTCACCCCTTTGCCCATTTGAGGGTAACCGATTTTATAACACTCCCGAAATTAATTAAATAGTAATTAACTTTGTGCACTCCCCAAACCTATTTATCAAGTAAATAAGTACAAAGTGATGCCTCTACACCTCAAAAAAATAATACGAAGCATAAAAAAACATATGATATTTTTTTTAAAATCTTATTAACATTAATCATTAAAGCCAAAGTACTTACTATAAATTATCACATTAATTTTAATCATTACATTAAACACATCATCACTATAAACAATATTCATATTTAACCTTTAATACACATATACATCTCAAAACACTAAGTCTGCAGTGTTAACCCAAAAGTATTAATTACCATGAGTAGCCTACGAAATCTTGCAATGAGTCATCAAGTGATAGACAAATCAATATCATTATGCCAAAACAGTTGCATCTATCTCTCTCTCTCTCTCTCTCTCTCTCTCTCGGTTCTTCTTACCCAAAACCTAGCTAGCTCCTTTGTAAAACATATTAGAGGTAGAGAAGTTAAAGCATAAGTCCATAACTTAGTAAACGAGTAAATTGGTACTAGTGTGTGACTGTGAACATTTCATTATGCTGATAAAATATTATTAACGCAACGTTATTTCTAAAATTAATTTTTAGATATATTTCTTTTAAAACATTTTGCTGAAGACATTTCATTTGTAAGTATCAACATTTCATATATATAGTATCCATACAAACATCACTAGCTTAGAAGACATTTCATTTGTAAGTATCAACATTTCATATATATAGTATCCATACAAACATCACTAGCTTTGCATCATCCCAGAGCAAGGTTATGCTTGTCCTTAACACCACCTTTTAGCAATGATTGATTCGTTCAACCCCTCTATGTGGATCCTTATTAGCTTAGCCCCATTTGCTTAGGGCTAACGGCTGATGTGGTAACTCAAATAATTAACTAAGCTTAAGTAGCTTAGTTAAAAGGTTAATTTAGGCTTTGGGTCTTAGGAATAGCTATGAGAGCATTTTGAGAATTTCAGACTTTCTAACCGAACATACACATGGGGGACCACGCGGACGTACGCTTGCAAATAGTACATGGACGTACGTATGGGGGACCACCCCCAGTCTGGCAAGGAGAGATGCGGTGAATTCGTAGTCGCTAAGCGGGTGACCTGCGGCAGCAAGGGTGGCTGCGGTTTGCTTGAGCCGCTGGAAATATGCTGTGATGGAGGAATTGCCCTTCTTTGCAGTAGCAATTTCATCGTGAAGGGTCCTGGTACGGGCTCGGGAGGCTGAAGAGAAGGTGTGTGCAAGAGCAGTCCAGAGTTCTCGGGCAATTCGGCATCCAAGGACTTGAGGCAGCAATTCTTCAAAGATGGTGGACATAAGCATGCTCAGAATAAGCTGGTCTTGGCGGAACCATCAAAGTGTCTCTGGATCGTTGGAGATGCGGAGAGAGCCATCAATGGTGATGGAGGTGTGAGGATGGGGAGGCTTGTTGGTTCCATCCACAAAACCATAGAGATCGTGACCTTGAAGAAAAGTTTGAAGTTGATGGTGCTAGACCAGGTAATTGTTTTGGGTGAGTTTAGAAATAGATTGGGCAAAATTTGAGAGAGATGCGGGTGATGGGTTTGGGTTGTTTTCATTTTGGGTAGGTGGAGTAGGACTGGTGACGTCCTGGGTAGAGGGGTTTGGGTTGTTTTCATTGTGGGTAGGTGGAATGGGATTGGTGACATTCTGGGTAGAGGGGTTTGAGTTGGTTTCAGTGGAGGTGGATGAGGCCATTTGGTATGCAGCTTGAGTGTTTGATGAAACACTTCAAAGAGAGGAAGGAAAAAAAAAAAAAAAAAAACAGAGGAAGGCAATGTGGGTTGCTTGTTAGAGCTCTAATACCATATAAAAGAAGAGATTGAAATAATTTTGCCTTCCTTATTTTCATTGATACGATGGGTTTATATACATGAGATTGCATTTACATAATAGGAATCAAATATAAATCAAATAAATGATTTCCATTCTAGAAGTAGCCGTTGCTGCATTTATTCTTGATTGGTTTGGGTTTCCTTTTTGATGGTAGCTGTTGCTTGATTTGTGGGTGCCTTAATTTGGGTTTTAGCCGTTGCTTTTGTTTCCTTAGAGAGAGTGGTTTCGTGTTGATCACATGTAGGTTCAATACTAGTTTCATTGTTTTGTATGAACTCTGTTTGGTCATCCAAAAATCTGCATAGACATAAAAGGTTTTTGTATGTGTATATATGGTGTGTGGCCAGGCTGTGATGGGGTTCATGCTGGTCTAGCTATCTTGGACGGTGGGTGGGGTGGGTTAGGGTTGGGCATTGTGTCATAATATTGAGTCTCCACGTGAGTTGGGACCATGCCATGAAATTCAGTGGCCTCCACGAATCTTCCCATAACCTCCTATTGCCTGCTGATAGCGAGCCGTGAAAGATTGAGTTATTCTAAAAGTTTCTCTTGTGTCCTTCTGGAGTCTCTCAAAAAATGATGTGGCTATTAAAATCACAATTTGATCAAAATCCAATAATGATCAATTACATGCCCAATGGTAATTTTAATAGTCACATCATTCTTGAAATGATTCAAGAAGGACACAAGAGAGACTTGTAGCATTACTCATGAGAGATCTGTCAATCCCATTTCAAGAACCTTAACTCTACAAATACACTATCACGAGTGCATTTCTGTTGCATCAATCATTGTGCAAAATAAGAATCGCTTATAATTAGAAAAACAAAAAAACAATGAACCTCCAGTTTGTGAGATTTTATTTAATTATTATGGAGAACCTAATTTATTTATTTTATTGTATAGGGTGCATGTAACAGCACAAAGGAAAATGTTTGATACGTCTATTTATGCATTTTTTGATTCTCTCTAGACTTTCTCATCAAAAAATAAAAGAACGTAAAAGCATAACAATCAAGTTAGGATAGTGGGGGAGCTAAGATTAAGGATCCATGGATATCTATATATGCCATTCCTATCAAGTCATTCTAATAAGAAGTTGGTCACATGTTGTTTTCACTTAGAGTTGCCATGTGTCTCACTAATTATAAAATAATAAACTATTATTTATCTTTTAAAAAGAAAATGTAAAACAAAATATTAAGATATTATTTACTTTCTCCGGCTAGCAACGCCATGGGTGGCCATGACGATCAGCCCGTCGAAATTAGAGTTCCAAGACGATCCAGAAGAAGGATCAGATCTGCGCTGCTGAGCTTGGGCGGTCATCGGATCGATTCGAAGAGGGATAAGGACGAGGTCACGGCGGAGGCGCTATTGAGACAGTATTGGGTGAGTTTATGAAATTCGGTGAAGTTTTTGGTATTGACTATAGTGAATGATCTTGAATAGGGGGTTTTTGCTGGGTTTCTTGGGTTTTCTTTAGAATCAAAGGATTTTTCAAGCAAACTATAGTTTGGTTTGGTGGTTTTTCTGGCTAGGAGTTCAGGTGCCATCAAGAGCTCCGGCCTTGAGTTGCAATAATGGAAGAACTGAAATACCCACAAACAGAATGGCAAGAGCCCTTGGACCAATGCTCTTCCTCTTGGTCTCTGCATTTCTTGTGCAGGTATAGAAGAAAATGGATTGGGAAGAAGAAGGAAAGCATGATTGGCAGATGGGAGAGTGTAAAAAGCAAGAGCCTTGGGGGTGGCCGAACCACCCCCTGGGGCCATTGGGGGTGGCCCCCATGACTTAGCTGGGGTTGCTGGCCACCCCATATGTTTTTATAATTTTATTTTATTATTTTATTATTTTATTTTATATTTACTTTTTAAATTTTAAATAATATTTTATTATTTTATAATTAGTAGGACATGTGGCGACTTGTAGACCTTTGGATGACATTAAAGGGCCATGATTTAAAAAAAAAAAAATTGATGGGCAATTTTTCTCCCACTGCTAGGGATCCTGATCCGTTATTATGGGGTATTATTGGTAGCGACTCAGCGAAAAACACATTATCACCCTAAAAATACTAATAAATAATGCAACGTGACATCGTGGGGGATGCAAAGAATAATAGCAATAATAAATAATATATATAACTTAGACTTTCAGTCTATCAAAGATCTAAGAAATCTTTTCAAAACACTAGAGTCTATCTAGAATTTAAAAGAAATTAATGAAGAAACTCAACTATGAAGCTTTTTATTGATAAAAACTCAAATATAACCGAAAGCTACAATCTTAGGGTTATAAGCATGTATTTATAGCCCCCAAACTCCTAACCCTAGTAGAAAATAAAAATAAGTCGGTTTAGATTTCTATGACTAATCTCATCCGGATGACATGTAGACAAGGTTGCAGACAGCTACAGACGAAGCTCTCTGGAATTCAGCTTCATGTCTCGGGAATTATTATGATGACTTCCTGGGAGTGTCTTGTCCCTCTTTATGAAATTCCTAACTTTCTGGTCTACATCATCCTCGTCAGGTTGGAGAGAATTCGTACTCGAATTCACACCCTCATCATCATCGTCCGTAGGGGGAAATTTCCACCCTACATCATTGTTTGTAGAGGGTAATTCCCACCTTACATCATTCTCCCCTTGTTGGAAAGAATTCGTCATCGAATTCAGATGGGTCTTTCCACGATCTTTCAAGTGCCTTGTCAACTCGTTCCATTCCCTTTCCTCAAAACCATAACAAGGCAACATCCCATAATACACGTGATGGCCCTAATCATTGGGAGATTGTGATGATTATCTTCAATGCCCCGCACATCATCTTGCCAAACGTCATGCTTGTCATGCTTTTCTCATACCTTGTCTTTCCCATATGCCATGAAAGTCTTCAAAGAACTAGCAAGGAATCTATCACTTTTTGATAGAACATTCTCCTCCACAAATTTGGTTAGAAGAATTTGACAAAATAGTATCTACCCCTTTGAAATCAACATGGTTAATTGGCGCAACACTCAAATGAAAGACTTTATTCTCGAGGCTCTTATCAAGCATACATGGTGTGTAAAACTCTCATTACCAAAATTTTCAATATTATCCAAGAGACTTACCTTTTCGAATGACTCATTTTCGTCAAGATAGGTGTCCCAATCTACGACAAAGTCCTCTTCATAGTCATAGGACAAAGAACCTCTCATTAGATCTTCGTCGTTGATATCACTATCATAGGTTGGTGGAAAATTCCAATTCACGAATCCTTGTAAACGATTTTCAACATCTTCATACGAATTCTTGGAACTCTTCATCAACGAATTCACCTTCTTCCTCCACATAAGATGAATTTGGTAGATGGATTTGAGGATCGCGAATAACGATCAAGTTAGCTTGTCGCACACTCCTCGCGTCAAACCATGCCTTCCTCTGTTGAGATCGCGCCCCACTAAAGGTAACCACGTCATCCTCATCCACAAAATGTGGGGTTGGTTGACGGCGACGACCGTTAGGACCACCCATGTTGGCCAATTGGTTAATGAGGGCCTCCATCTGTCCACTCATAACCTCCAACTGCTCATCCATGCATTGCTAACGAATCGCCGATTGATCCTTACGTGTTGTCTCTGTGCACAAGTATATTTCGTTCATGTCTGCAAAACGGTTACCCCTCCTCATTCATGTAATTGGAAAGCAACTTGGGCTTTGATACCAACTAACGCAGCGTGACGTCGTGGGATGCGAAGAATAATAGCAAGAAGAATGGATATATATATATATACACACACACACAAAGATCTAAGAAACTTCTCAAAACGCTAAAATCTATCTAGGGTTTGAATGAAAATAATGAAGAAACTCAACTCTTAGGCTTCTTATTGATAAAAACTCAAATATAATCAAAAGCTACGTTCTTGGGGTTATAAGCATGTATTTATAGCCCCTAAACTTGTAACCTTAGTAGTAAATAGAAAATAAGTCGGTTTAGACTTCTATGACTAATCTCGTCCGAACGATTGCAAACGAGATTGTAGTCGGTTGCAGACGAGGCTCTCGAGAAGTCACTTCAGTCATCTAATCCAGACGACTGCAGATGAAGCTTTATGGAATTCAGCTTCATGTCTCGGGAATTACTATGGTGACTTCCTAGGAGTGTCCCATCCCTCTTTATGAAATCCCTAACTTTCTGGTCTACATCAGTAAATATGAACATTTCTTATATCGATCTAGGCTACTACACACCTTCTCAATATGGGACATGAATATTACGTGTTGGTTCTCTACTAACTCATGACTTTATTGTCCCTTAACTCTTTCTTTGGCTCTTTTCTCTTATACAACTTAAGTTCTTTGTTTTGAACCCAACTTAAACTTTTCATTTTAAAACTGATCTTATTTTCTTGTACTTTCTTTTTTAAAAACCATTCTTTGAAATTTATTTTCTTTAAATTCCTATTCTCAACGACTTGTAAACAACATTTAAACATATGTGCAATATATAAATTATGTAAGGTGTAGGGCTCATACCACAAATAACATTATGCATCCGCTCTATATAATTGAGTATACAAGGTTTAAGACATTCATATCCTTGGTGGGAAGCTTTACTTTCCCAAACCTGTTAAATACTGTGAATGTAAAATTCATTTCGGTACTTCAAATGTTCCTAAGAAACCAAGCCGTCACTATCTTTGAAGAGTTGGTACCACATCTATACTTCCCTTTCCAATGGTCTTTTACTCCATTATATCAAGAAAATCCAGCTTGGCCAAGGAATTGGATGATCCACCATTTGTTCTCCCTCCTTGATTCATTGCTATCCTGGATTCTATTGAAGCTCCTCCACTTTGTGCAAAAAGACTATCAACTTTGGCAATTTGATGTGATTGTTCCCTATTTTGGGTTATAATTTTAGTAAATAGTAGGTTAATAGAGGTAACTGAGGCCTTCTTCATACAAAAGTTTGGAAATCAATTCTCTACATGCCATATATTCTTCTATATTTAATTCTTAAATAAACGTTTATAGGGAATATATGGATAAATAAACAAGTAGCTTGGACTCATAAAAACATGATAAAATGATAATTAAGACTCATTTATTCAACTAAGCTACTAATTAAACAGTCACTAATCAAAAGATAAGATTCAACAAATAAGTATATATTAATGTAACTATCAATGTAAAGCACGCTTGTCATGCTGTAAGCCTTCTCATCCACAACTCATCTTTATCATGCAACATGGGCTGGTGGTCTTCTAAGGTGCACACGTCTCTTATCTTAACAGTATTGAGTATTCAATGGAAAATACTTTTGATATCTATAACGACATTAAACCTTCTTTATTAACATATAAATAATAATCAAAGCCAATATATTGAGATGGGAATCCCATCAAATGGATCTCCATATCTCCATAGTTTTATATTATTAGAATTTACAAGATCTCTTGTCATATTTATTGTGGTAAAATCATAATATAATCATTGCCATGTCTATCTTGTAACTCATGTTAAAATTTTCCTTTGATTTGGATTTACTCCTTGAGGTTTCAATTTCAAAAATATGATCATTATGTTTTGCCCAAATTTAAAATAGATTTTTCTGTCATTTTACCATCAAAACTGACCATTTGTCATTTACCACATATGTTTCATTTGACACATCAATGTCCATCTCAACACCCCAATTCAATGTTCTTAGTAATTGAACTTCAATATATTAAGAGTGAAGCTGGTCCATAAAATACCAAGAGGTGTCTCTCTTTGATATGTAACTTCCATAACCAAGAGTTGTGTGTCTTTGTTGGTTATAAATAATCCATGGGATGATAGTTAAAATTAGATTATCCATTCAATCATTTCAGAATTCAAAATTCTGAAACTCTCTCAATTCTCTTTTCTATTCTCTCTCAAATAGCATTTAGGTTGTGGGTACAAGTGTTTTGTTCTTGTAATAAAACATCATAGTTGAGTTTTTTCAAATCTGAACGTGAGAGGCATCACTATATATACATTGTAGAACACTTGCCAAATATCCTTATTTGTGAGTTCTGGAAGAAATGTACACATTATAGAACTCTATGTTGTAATGTTTATGTTTTTCCAATAAATGTCATGCCAACGGAACCTAAGTCTTTGTTACTGTTGATTTGTTATTTAGGTTTTCAGGTTTTGTGTTTCTCTACGTTCTACGTGTCAGATCGATGGTCTTTTTGTGTCTTTTTATTTTTTTATTATTTATGAATGACTTAACACTTGTTGATGTAGCATTGTATTGGAGTGTTTATGACATGTCACATGTGGCAAATGACAAACCGTTAACTTTAACGATGAAGTGAAAGGGACACCTATTTTAAACTTAAACAAAACCTAAGGACTATAATTCTTAAAATTGAAAACTCAAATACTAAGTTAAAATCATATGAAAACCTAAGAGCTAAATATTATTTTTACCAAAAAATTTTATGATCACCTTGTCATACTTTTTTTGTATTATACGTTAAATGTAATAAAAGACAGATGCGCCATCATTATTGAAGAGTGCTACACATCTTAAATTTTCTTCTCAAAAGTTAGTTTTCAAATGAAGTGTTACCATCTCACAAGATTTTTTATTTTGAGAAGTGTGTCACTAACTCATGAAATTGTGACACATCATTTAAAAACCAACTTTTAGGAAGAAAATTTAGAATGCGTAACATTTAATGAGGTAGAGAAAATTCAAAGGCATGAGACTATTGACTTAAGAAAGGCGTAGTCATGAGAATAGAATCGACAATAAGTCCAAAGGACAGCACAGGATCCTCATGGCCCTCCGTTGTCTCACCCTCGAAGCTCCAATGCATCATCTCAGCCGTACGATTGATGGAACAGTCAGAGTGTTCGGGGCCCACGCAGAAGCAGCTGCAGAGTGTTCTTTAATCACACGGTCCTTCTCTTTCTGCCTTCCCCGGCACTCCACACGTATAGGCTACACCCTCCTCTACCGAAGCTTGCCGACACTGGGGCACGTGATGCGACTGCGTAACCTCGCCTGTCCAACCCCACGATGACATGATTCAATATCGTTTACAACAATATTTTTTATATATAAAATGTCTACCCACAATATTTATAATGTCTTACTATGATATTTATTTCTTTCTGAAAATATATTTTAATAAGTAAATGAAAAATAGATGTTATACGTATAGTCCAAGTCAACTATAAAAATAATATTTTAGTGAGAGCATTCTCATTGGACTGGGCTATTTGGCAAAGGCTTATACATTTTCATCGTAGTAAAAATTGATTAACGTGAAAAAAAAATGTTTGGTATTATAAAGTAAAAAAATATATATATTTTATAGTAAATTTTTTATTTAAATAGTAATAAAAAGTTATTGATGTGAAATAAAAAGTAGAAATGTTGAGAAGTTGGAATTTTTGAGAAATAGTATCGGGCACTCAGGGCCGGCTCAGGCCCTAGGCGAGTTAGGCCCTCGCCTAGGGCCCCCAATTTAATAAGGCCCAAAAAAAATTTTTTGAGTTAAAAAAAAAATAAAAAAAATTTATTTTGGACCCAAAAAAAAAAATTGAAGGCCCAAATTTTTTTTAATAGGGCCTAAATTTTTTTTTATTAAAATTTAAGGCCTCAATTTAATAAGACCTCAATTAATAAGTCTATTATAAAGTTTAAAAATAATTTAAAAAATAAATTAAAAAAAGACAAAACATTAAAGCCTTTGACATCATTAAGGCCAATTCCCTAGAGCTGACGCTACAGTACCCTGACGCCCTGACGCTACAATACCCTATACATGCCTACCTCATTCATTCATCATCATGGCCATTGGCCTCTCTCTAGAAATTTTTGTTTTTGATGAAAATATAAACGTTAGAAGAAATAAAATATTATTATTTATTTTTTATTTATTATTTAGCCATATAGGAAAAGCCAAAAGCCAAAAATATAAACTGCTGTCACCATGGGCATTTTAAATATCAGTCTCTATATTTGCCATTGTACCTCTCCTCTTTGCTTGCTCTTTTCTGAGTTTTTCTTCTCTACCTATCTCATCATTTTCTCTTCCTCTCCGATTCCGAGTGACTAAGTCTCTTGTCCTATCTTCAAGAACTGCTTCATAATTCCTTTGCCAAATCAGGTTTTATTGTTCTATTTTTGTCATTTATTTTATTATAGTCATAATTTATTTTTGATAAATCGTGTTTGTTTAATTTGTTAGTATTCTTAATTAAACATGTCTACTAGAAAATATGCATCTGGATATGAAAAACTTAAAAAAAAAAAGAAAAATAGATAAATTGATTGAATCTCAAAGAGGAGCTCTAAATAAATTTGTTATTAACAATAAACAAAATATTGAGGATAATTTAGGTGAAAAACTCATAAATGAACAAGAAACTCTTCAAAAAGAATTAGAAGATAATGAAAATGTTATTGATGTATCTAAATCTATTGCTACAAAGATATTAGAAAATCTTGAATATAAAAATTTAATCAGAAATTTTGCATCTCAAAAAGCGAGTAGAAGAATTTATATATATATATATATATATATATATATATATATATATATATATATATATATATATATGTGTGTGTGTGTGTGTGTGTGTTACTTTACAAAAAAAAAAAAAAAAAAAAAAAAAATTAGGCCCAATTTCAAAGTTTTGCCTAAGACTCCAAAATTTGTTGAGCCGGCCCTACGGGCACTAATTACTTTGGTGAAAAATTTGGAGAGTATGAACAATGCTCCCCCAACTTCAATCAGAGCATTCATATCCACATCTTTATCGTGAAGAAATTCCTATTTTTAGGAGCCAAAATGATAAAATAAAGAGAAATGCTAGAATCTTATAAAAACTCTACATTTTGCCCATAAAAGTCTATGTGGTAAGATGCCACATCATATTTTTTGTGAAGAAAAAAAGACAACAAAAAGAAGATGATGTGGCATCTTGTCACATGAACTTTTATGGACAAAATATGAAGTTTTTATTAGATTCTAGCATATTTCTAAAATAAATGTTTTTAACAGTCTATCAGGCTCATTATGTGGAAAATTTTGGGAATAATTGTTACACATACTCTCATTCTTTTACTCACTCTTAAGTGACCCCAAAATTTAGAAAAAATTTGAAAAAAATGATAGTATCATTAACATTACTCAAAAAGAATCGTTAGTTGATGTGAATGAAAATTGGAGAGGAAATTATCTTGTTTATATTGAATGCGTATGACACTTAATAAAAAGAAAATTGAAAAATATAACCGATAGAAAATGACAAATTTTTAAAAATATATTTGTTTTAAATATTTAAGTTTTAGGAAAAGAAATAATTTTTTTTATAAAAAAAATAATATTTAAATGAAATATCAATGAAAGTAAATTTAATTTGCTAAGACAAAAATAAATAAGTAAAATAAAATATATAATTTTTTAATTAAAATAAAAAGTAAAATTAAGTAGTGCGAGGGTGATGTTTTATTTATATCTTAATTAATCTTTCAGAAATTGTATTGGTCATTCAATTGACAAATTTTTTTTTTTTTTTTGTAAAAACTACTTCATTCCACATAAACCAGATTACAGAGGAGGAACAACAAAAAGAGAAAGAATACAACACAAAAACCCAGCCATGAAAGACATCAGCACCTCAAAGCCCAGAAGGAAATCCAGGAAGGTGACAGTCACGTGGGAATGCAGCTTTTGAAGGCCGCGGCCCAAAATGATAGATAAAACCATCGGGAGTACAAGAACCCCTAAAAACTTATATCTAATTTGGTAACCACAGAAACCAAACAGACTAAGAGGTGGCAACTTAGATCTAGCCCAATTTCCATGGAAACCGAACAAACTAAGAAGGAAAAGAACAGCGGAAATGGGATCTCCTACACAGACAAAGAGTCTGAAGCCCAAATAGTTCGGGTTGAGTTGTACAAACCACAACACCAACAAACAGAAAAACACAGAAAAAAACCCAGAAATCAGCAGCTTCATCTTCAAACAAAGCGGAGGAAGGCGGTGAGCGGAACCTGTCCGGCATGTTGGACCCACACGTGAGCGCGTGTGAACCACGCGCTGGAGCGTGGATGTGTGGAGAAGAGGCGGAAGGAGGCTCCGGGAAGCTGGAATGCCGGTGAGAGGGGTGGTATGGCGCGTTGCAGGCTGGGCCAAGCGGAGAAAACAAGATCTGATTTTGAAAAATCCCATCTTGAAAGCTTCGCATAAACGGCCAGCGACGAGGTGAAGAACAGAAGACCAAAACTGCTGTTTTAAGAGGATCTTGGATAAATCGTCAAAGACAATGAGATGATCTAGAGAAAACTCTATAGAACAAAGACCTAGAGAAAACTCTAGGGAGATAAGAGTTCTCTCAAGAAGAGAGAAACTCAGCAAAAAGAAAAGCATAAAGCTGTAGAAGAGGGGGGGAGGAGGGGGAAAACCAGAAGGTTTCCCCTCCTCCTCTAGCACCGGCGGCAGGTTTTTGTCTATCAAGGAGAGAGAACAAAGCTTTTTACGCTAGGGTAAAAAACACCCAATTGACAAATTTTTTGAAAACCCTGATAAGTTGTCCAAATGGGCTGTCACTTCTTTCTTATCCATTGGCCAGTCAATCCGCTTGCTCATTGTCGGGATGTA
This sequence comes from Corylus avellana, assembly GCF_965113065.1. Lineage (NCBI taxonomy): Eukaryota > Viridiplantae > Streptophyta > Magnoliopsida > Fagales > Betulaceae > Corylus > Corylus avellana. The sequence continues at coordinate 18,980,790 of NC_142496.1, forward strand.
GTTATCTAACTCGGTTTTGGGTGATTTGATTCTGCAAAAGTTAAGATCCCAAACTAATTCTGGTTCCACAAATTCAACATATATAAATATAATGGAAATGAATCCCCTAGTTGAATAATTTCAATAAGGTCGTGATATAAATTGAGTGTTTTGCATCTTTTAATAGAAAGTAAATACTTTAGCTTGAAACACAAAAAAAAAAATATAATTTTTTATACCAAATAATTTTTCTTTCTCATGATAAAATACTTTATAGACAAAGTACTCATTGATAAAATCTCCAAAGCTACCATCTTTGTTGATTTTGAAGGCTCCGGTGTTAAGAGCTCGAAGGTGAGTGGAGGGGTTCTGTTAGAGGCGAAACTAGCATTTAGAGTTTGGGGTGCAAAATCAAAATATAAAAAATTTGGTGGGGGGGGGGGGGGGTGGGATTATAATTTTAAAAAAATTTATAAGGGCATTTTTAAATTTTTTTTTGAGGAAATATGGGGGCTTGGGGGCCAGTGTAGTTCTGCCCTCAGGTTCGGTGGTGGAAGGTGCGCGTTGAGTTCGAACGACAGGAGTTCTTAGGATTTTTTTGAATTAAATATACGTTGTTTTCATTTCTATTATATTTGGTATTTTTACCTAATGTGTCAATTTTTTATTGAATGCTGTAAAATGAGATTTTACACCACATTTGGATAAAAGTGACTCTCATTTGCAATACAACAAAACTAACCCACGTCCAAAAAAAAAAAAAAAAATGAAGAAGAAGATAATACACCATATTTGAGAAATAATAGAAGCCCTCCTGTGCTAATGCTTTTTAGAATGTATTTTTTATTTTCATTTTTTTGAATTGTAAGAGTATTCACATTGGTTTATCTAAATTTTTATGCAAAATGGCTAACTAAAATCCACTTTATCTAGTTTGGCTAATGGGTTTTGAAAGACACCATACACCCGATTATCTATTCTTTCCTTATATTATTTAAAATATTATTTTTTACTCTTTTTTATTGTTCTTTATTTCTTTTATAAGGATTGTAGTTTTTTCAACCGTATTTCTTTTAAACCGTCTTTTTTTTAAACATCATTTTTTAAAAAATTGTTATATATTTTGTTAACGCTATAAACTCTCAATACAAATTGTGCATGGATGTGAATATAGTGAGTTTAATCCTCGTTTAAGATAAAAACAAATTACTTTGCATTACCTTTGTGTTGCAAATTGCATTTTTCCATTTTATTTTTTGTTTGAAAAATTAATAAGTATAGGAAAGTATGCTCTAAATATCAAATTTTAAGACTCTTGATTGTGGACTTGTGTTTGTTTAGGGTTAAATTCGTAATGAGATGTATAACAAAATGTTGAAGAAATATAAAATATAGTGAGTAGGGCCAAATCACAAATGGGTAACCAATTTAATGGGTTAGGGTAAAAAATAAGGTTACTACAGTTTTTAATGGGTAAGTGTCGAAAGATTTGTGAATGAGTAATCAACTTTTAGATTTTAAAGGTATGACTCAAAAGATTTTTTGAGTAGGAACAGTAGGGCCAAAAAATTTAAAGGGCAGAGCTAAAATGTTTATTGGGTAAGGCTAAAAACATTTATTTATAGGGCAAAAAAACTGTGGGTAGGAGCACATAACTAAAATATTAAACACACAAGGTTTGGTTCTGGTGGTTCGTGCAACTTGCGAGATAAGATCATCTTCATTCATTTTGAAATAATTATATTTATTGATTTAAATTCAATAAATAGAATTTTTTTTGGATGAATTCGATATATATATATAAACTGAAAACGATAAAATCATAAGTTGAAACGTCTAAGTCGTGTACACGAGTCACATAACAAAACGATCACCATTGATTTTTCAGGTCAATCAACGGGTAACCTGACATGACCAAACACAAATATCCCATTTTAATGCAAACAAAGGAAAAGACAACATAAAAAACAAAAAGAAGTGCTTTGTGCAACATACTCACCTATTGACAGTTGACAGATAGGGATTGACCATCTACAATATTATGGAAGCAGCGAGCCATCTCGGTCTCATCTCGCTGCTGCAGAAGCTGTCTTCTTGGAATGACTTCCCAAGAAGACAGCTTCTTGGGAGTGGCCAGTGGCGTAGAGAAAACTAGGATTTCTGGGTTTGTGTTGCTTTGCTTTGTATAAATGGAAAAGTTGAGGCTTTAATAGACTTTGCTTGATACTGACCACCCGACTCTTATCGGCTACCGATGTCCGTGTTCATAGAAAATATATTTCTTGATAATATGGATCCTGATAGTATTGCTTTCCAAATCAAGATCCTAGAAAAATTTGGGTTCAGTAAAGAAACATGTGTCCCTCCTTCCCTCACTCAACTATCACCAAGAAAATCGCTCTCATTTGCCATGGAGGAGGCAGTAACAGTAATGTGTTCAGTGGTTACAGATTTGTTTCAGAAAACCAACATCAACCCTAAAGCCATTGATATTTTGATCTCAAATAGTACTGTGTTTTGCCCTACACCATCTCTAAGTGCTGCTGTAATTAATAAGTTCAAAATGAAGAGCAATGTTATGAGCTTCCACCTCTCTAGCGTGGGATGTAGCGCTCGAATTATAGCAGTGGACCTTGCTACAGACTTGTTGAGAGTACATCGGAATTCCTTGGCTCTAATTGTCAGCATGGAGACTCTACTCTTGAACTGGTACACTGGCAAGAATCCATCCATGTTGATTACTAATTGTCTCTTTCGGATGGGTGGTGCGGCTGTACTGCTCTCGAGCCGGGAACCGGACAGGAGCAAAGCAAAGTATGAGCTACAACATCTCGTTCGAACAAACAAAGCACAAGATGATCGATCTCATGCGTGCGTTTTTCAGGATGAGGACTCGGAGAACATGGTTGGGGTGTCGATTTTGAAGAACATCCTACATGTCGCCGGAGATGCACTAAAGGCGAATATTGCTGCACTGGGACCTCTGGTTTTGCCATTTTCAGAGCAATTGAGGTATGGATTGTCCATAGTTCGCCAGAAGATCATGTGGAGTACAAGGAGAAGTAGCATCTACGGGCCGGATTTCAGGAAAGCTTTGGAGCATTTCTGCATCCATGCAGGGGGTAGAGCTGTTATTCAAGCAATTGAAAAAAACCTAGGGTTAAGGAAACAGGATGTTGAACCATCAAAGATGACTCTTTACAAATTTGGAAATACTTCCATCTTCTTTGGTTTGGTATGAGCTCTGCTACATAGAAGCTAAAGGGAGAATGAAAAGGGGCGACAGGGTCTGGCAAATCACACTTGGGAGTGGATTCAACTGTAATAGTGCAGTATGGAAATGTATTCACAATTCAGAGTTTGAGATAGCCAACGCATGGAGCGATATCTGCTCATATCCCGTAGAAGTACCTAATGTTGTAAAAATCAATTGAAGACAAGAATTCCTCTGATCGTGTTTACCCGACAAGAGTGGGTATACAAAGTGACTCTGCCCATGGAGGAGTTCCACGCTATAAAAATAATAATAACAATAAGTTATTTTAGAACCATAACCATTCACAAGTGTTAGACAAGAAAGTGAATGATCTTCTCTCTTCCAATATTCTGCCCCTATATGTTCAAACAACAAATATTTATGCAAATATACGAACACATATTTATAGGGTAAAGCAAGAAGACTATAGGAAGCAAGAAATTCGATAAAGGAAACCCAACTCATAAGACTTTCTGCCTCAAGTTCTGACAATTTAAACAAAATTGTGCAACAAAGACGATTTAAACATCCAAAAAAGGGGAGACCGAAGAGCATAATCGAGGCAAACCATTTGCTAGCCACTATGGCTCAACTCCAAAAATGGCAATGCAGGGGGAAGCAAAACATTGAATAAGACAAGGTAAAGCCATAGGAAGCAGCCTCATATATTGAGAGCACTCTAATCCAAAACTGAAACAAATTATCAGCACAAAGTAACACGATCCCATAAGAAAAAGGAAACATAACAAATGGTAACAACGCAAACAATGTTTTCTTCTCCACCTGACAAAAATGGTTCCCAACAATTTTCTATCTTCCCACATCTTTCCTTAATTCTCTTTTAAGGATTTAACAGGTTTTTCTTCTTTCTGTCTGTTTAAGGATTTAACTCAAATGGGGCAGGGTGGGACATCCAGGGTAGTTCCAGCTTGAATCTGACCCCAACCAATAAGACGCCAGTGCTTCTCAACTCGTCGACTAAGGGCAATCTTCTCCCCTTTGCTGGTGCACACTGGAGATGTGAGTTGCAACTTTGCCAAATCATTCTTTACAGCAAGTACTCGCGCTCCTGTAGACATAGATCCTATGTTCAACATTAATATCTCTTGCTTTGTCAGCTTAGAGACCTTTCCCTGCCTCTCTGTACCCTTAGTCCTGACACCTAGAAGCCTCCGCAGCAAGAAAAAGTTCACCTGCAAAATCACAGTAACACAAGATCAGCGGAAGAGAGGAATGTCTAACAACACGTGCAAGAGAAGGGAGGGAAGGGAAAGAAAAGAGGGGGGAGTGGGATAGAAACCAACAAAGAAATGCCAGAAGAATATAACGGTATCACCTCTTAAAATCTGAAAAAGATTCCGAGCACTGAAGAAGCTCATTTTGAATGTTTTAATAAAAACAGGCACAATAGAGTTCACAGCAATAGACCTTTCTCTCTCTCTCTCTCTCTCTTTGAAAGGACACATACAAATAGGAATAATTATTTCCACAGATATTTTATGCCTTGCTCCACACAAATCCATCTTGGGAGGGAGGAAAGCATGTGCGCATTATACAATGGGACACTTGCATGTGACTTGCTTAATTATTATTACATGAAAAGTTTTTTAAAAAATGGCACGTTGATATAGCTACCAAGTTTAATCAAGTCGAGACCAGTAAAAGCTTTCAAATTAGCCCCTTACCTCGAGCTCAACAAAAACTTCTGGGAGTGATCCAACTTCCCCAAGAACTTGACCCACCAACCTATCAGCACGCGTTAAAGTGGGGTCCATGGTTGTGCCAACCCCAATGAGACCTCCGGGCACAGCAAATTGCAGCTCATTTTGCTCAGCATATAATGAAACTATTCTGGAGTATATTGGGGTGCATCTGATGTTCCCACTCTCATCTTTAACAACAATCCCAGGACGAACCTCGATAAATTGATTTACCTTCAAAACCCCCTGCCAAAGAATAAACTCTCAAATGAGGCACTGACATACGATAGATTTCATATACTTGGTGGTCCAAGCCAACGCTGTGAAAGGTGGTCAGCAAATAAATTTTCCAGCATGTTTCAAATAGTCATAAACTAATGCAAAATTGATTAATAGTTTGCACAAACAAAAAGTGGGAAGAATTGACAGTAGAAACCTAAAAGTGGGAAGAAGATGCGACTTATAGAAAGCTTTAGTCATATCTGCGCTATCACTCTAAAATGACTAGTCAAATTGCAATTGGAGCTCCCTAAAGTCGCTTATAAAGTCCAGTCTCACTTAATAAGGAATCAATGTGGGACTTAGCACCCATGAACTCCTTTATAATTCATTCACTCTATGCAGGCTAATCATATTCCCAAAGTGGGATTGAGGTGTTACATTAATTGTTTGAAACAATGCCAAACGCGTCCATTAGCACATTTTTGGGACCCATGATTCAACTAATTACGTATGAATAATGTAGACCAACATTCCTAAGAAAGCCCATGTAAAAAACAATCAAACATCATATGCCAATAGCAGGCATGAACGGCACTTAAATGGTTCTCAATTTTGAACAAATTCATAAAGAAGAAACATACCCTGAGAATACTTCCACCAGCCACACCACCTCTTATCTCATCGACCTCAAAACCAGGCTTATTAACATCAAAAGATCGGATAACAATCATATTAGGAGGTGAAATAAAGTTCCTTTCTGGAATGGGGATCTTTTTCACAATATACTCGCACACAACATCAATATTATACTTCAGCTGAGCAGAAATCGGTACCACTGGTGCTCCATCAGCAACAGTTCCCTGATAAACAAAAAGTCAACAAACACCATTCAGCACACTTCCACAAGCTGTTTTTGCACCAAATATGGTCCAAAAGAATTTACCTGAATAAACTTCTGGATTGCTTCATGCTGGTTAATGGCCACATTTTCCTGAATCAGATCTACTTTATTTTGAAGGATTATTATATGTTGAAGGCGCATAATTTCAACAGCAGCCAAGTGCTCAGATGTTTGTGGTTGGGGGCAGCTTTCATTGGCAGCAATTAGTAGTAGAGCTCCATCCATAATTGCAGCTCCATTAAGCATTGTAGCCATGAGAATATCATGACCCTATAGAATAGGTCAAGAAACAATCTTATGAACACAAGTTCAAGACCAGATACATCAAGATTTAGCAGCATAACACAATATGCAAGGACGGCATTTTACTTGGCAACTCATAACAGAAAAAAAAAAAAAAAAAAACAAAAAAAATAGGCCTTGGGGCCTCCCACAAATCCAATGTCAGATCCAATACATGACAAACCTTCCAAAAAAGAAGCTCTTATAGTTGAGACCTTGGGTATTCAAGAGTTTTGAAAGTAGGACCTTCAAGTCACAAAATTTAGGACGACTAAAACTGGAAAGTATATGCAGAAAACAGAATATCTCTAATTAAAAACAATAAAGAAAAAGCAAATTTTAATTCATAAATACACTACTAATAAGAACCTAAAAGGAAAGAAAAATCCATACAACATTTCCCAAGCCAGTGCAACCATAAATTTGAACGATAAACTAGTGTCGGCATCTAATGTCTACAATACCATGTATACAAGACATCAGGAACCTAAATGACTTAAAAGAAATATTTTATCTAATCATACAAATTGCACATAAAACCATAATTGCCAATAACATGCACTTCAGTATCTTACCGGGCAATCTACAAAAGAAACATGCCTCAACAATTTCATCCTGCAGCTTTCAAACCCTGGAACATCACACATAGGACTATCTTCCTTCCCACTTCCATAAGCCCTATAACAACAGTGTAACATATTAATGAAATGCAGCTAGCTAGATGAAAATATAATTGAATCTGTCAAAAGTTGCGCACTTATAACACATAGGTCGAGGGCACCGTTCTTCTTCACATTTGTAGATCTTTGCATTGGCATAACCAAGCTTGATAGTAATGTTGCGCTCCAACTCATTTTTGAAACGAACAGTCTGCAGATGAATGACAAGACAGAGTTACACTTTCAAAAATTTATTCATGCAATGTTTGTACAAAGGAAAATGTAAATATATTATGCTCCACTATCACCTAAGTTAATGTCTCTTTCCTATCTAAACTCAAGCTTTGATAAACAAAAGTCAAGCCAAGGTTTGCCGCAGTCAAATGAAATAAATTTTGACCAGTGGTCTCCGCTTCATAGTGGCTACAAATTAAACACTAGGCCAAGAAACATTTGCTTAACCAATGAAATTTAACTAACCTCAGTAAGATGAAGGCAACTAAATCTCTAGCAAGACTGTTAAAGGAGACTCAAAACTGTGAAGATTTAGTGAGCTAACATCAAAAATTTCCATTCTGATGAAAAGTTAAGAATCAATATCCATCTGGAACAAACTCAATTAAGATTAGTAAGAAGTGGTTTCTATGTCCTGAACCTAACTAAATGGTAGACATTCCCTTTACTGGACAGCATACAATTCTGCAGCCATGTAAAATTAATGAGCTCTACTATTCATACACAACAGAAGTATTATAACTCATACCATCAATTACAGTGCTTCCAGGAAGGGATGCATTGCAAATTACAAGCAGTAGCAATATTGTAAAATAAAAAATCACCTGAACACCAGATATGGCTTTTACAACTGTTGACTTCCCATGTGCCACATGACCTATAGTGCCTGGTACAATAAGTTTAGTTGCAAGTCGTCAGCTTCAGAAATAACTTTAGGAGCTATGATCAATCACCAACTAGGTGCATGAAAATTCAGTCAATCTCAGCTGCTATGATTACCAATATGTTACGGGGGTTTAGGCATTCCATACTGAACAAAAATTACCAATATTAATTGTAGCCTGACGAGATATAACTTCAGGAGAGAGCGGATGTAGCTTTGTTACATCCAGTTTACTCAGGTCTTGCTCCATCAAACCCTTCCGCGACATTTTGGCTGTTTCTAAAAGCTCCCTGGATGAAAGAACTTTTCAATTTGCTGGCAAAGTTCAACGAGCAAGTGGTGAATGTATTTTTGCTTATAAAATGCAAGAAACTGCACCATAAAATGTCACAGACATTATTAAGCAGAGAACATCTCTTCACTAGGCTTGTCAGCTACTATTCAAAACAACTAATGCACTGCTCCTAAAGTACAACCAGACTTGGGTAATAATTTTACATTTGATCAAGAAACTTTTTTATGCACCCAGTTAGGGGTGTAAACGAGCCGAGCTTGGCTTGTCCAGGTTCAGCTCGTTTACTTTGAGGCCAGGCTCGAGCTCGAGCTCGACACGAGCCTAGAAATGTTGCTCGAGCTCGGCTCGATAGGGTTGGAACCCTGTTCGAGCTCGAGCTCGTCTATTTTGGTCAAGCTCGAGCTCAAGCTCGATTAATTTTGGGATGTATATGTACATGCATTTGGCAAAAATGATTCAATCCTAGAATTCAATATTATGTGAAAGACCATGTCACAGGGAGTTCCTAACAGAGCCAGGCAGTGAAGTGGAGCTTAGAAGATGAGCTGGAAAGGAAGAGCAGTGAAGTCTGTTATGTAGTTAATGTAGTAATTCTGTTAGGAGATTGTGCACGTGTGGATATGGTAGTTAGTTGGAACTAAAACTGTAAACAGAATTGCCTCAACTGATTAAGCCTTATAAAGGCTGGTGGAGTGCAAAGGAGGGGAGTCTTTTGCATTTTGGCAGAAACTGTAGGACATTAGCCATCTCGAATTGGCCAATTCCATTCAATAAAGAGTTGATTCTTTTCTTTTCCATTTCCATTCTTTGTTCTAGAGAAGTATTCTGTTACAGACCAACACCCATCTGTTTAATAAGACGAAGATACTTTTTCTGCTCTAATTTCATCAAACACAAACCATAATTCAGAAAAAAACAGAAACCCCAATACCTATCTATCCAAAAATATTTACACATTTTTCTGGGCAACCAAACAAACACATCAAACGGCAAAACCCCAAACCACCCACCACCCAAGAAGAAACGGAGAAAAAAAAAACCAAAAAGAAAAGAAAAACCCACAAATCTTATCACCTCCTCTGCCTCCGATCCGCGGCGTACTGCGAGAGTGAAACGACCTCCGAGAGCGGCGTGGACAGCGGGGTTGGCAGCGGCAAGTTCCTGGAAACCGGGCACGTCGAGGTGTGTGGTTGCTGCGGTGGTGGTGGTGGTTGCTGTTGGGGGCACTGGGGGAGTGGTAGGAGCCGAGGAGAGTCGTGAGAATGGAGGCGAGGAGGATGGTGGTGGAGACTGAGAGGCGAGTCGTGAGAATGGAGAGATCAGAGATTCAGAGATGATAGATTTAGGTTAAATTTCGGTTCTCTAATTTACAACCGTTGGATTTGGAAAAATAATTAAATTTTAAATATTAACGGTTTGATTCGTTTTACCAAAAAGCTTATTCCATGTGGCTGTCTCTACTTAGATCTGGTGTGCTTGTTCAATATGATCCATTGATAATATATACGTTTTCAAATTGGTTTACATAGATCAAATTCAACAGCGAAGATTAAACTCAATTAAATTGGACGGCTACGATTAAATTCAATAAAAAATTCAAAATTTAGAAATTAGGAATAAAAATTGTGTTATGTAGTATTATTTAGGGTTAGTTTGTTATTTCAATTTCAATAATTACGATTTTAAAAATTGTGTTTTATTCAATCGCGAATTTTTTTTTCTTCTTATTTTAGATTAAGTATTTTTTAAATCACAACGTAAAACGCTTTATGTCACACACTCACACACACTAATCACTATTATCATATTACATATAGTATTATTTAGTTAATATGTTAAAATATTAATGCTTAACACGGGTCAAGTATATAATGTCAATATTAATATATATTGTATCTTATATGTAAATATTTATATACTTATATGATTGTATCATTATATGGGTCAATATTAATTTTTATATACTTATATTTTATGATCCCATGATCACGATTCATGACATATATATGATTTAAATTCAAATTGTTAAATTTTTACTTACTACAAATTGTGATTATAATGTATAAATTATAAAAAAAACACATTAGTTACTTAATTATTAATAATTTAATTTTAATCTAATAATAATGCTCAAACTCTAAGTCCTAAATTTCTCATAATGTAATATGATGAATTGTTTACGAAACAATTTGCGAGAAGTAAAAATTGTTAAGTTTTTACTTATTGCAAATTGTGATTATAATATATAAATTATAAGAAACACATTAGTTACTTAATTATTAATCATTTAATTTTAATTTAATGGTAATGCTGAAACTCTAAGTCCTAAATTCCTCATAATCTAATAGTCATACATTCATACTTAAATTATATGATCATATTATCTCACAATCTATATTAATACTATCTTACATCTAAGATCATGTGATATACGTTTTCTAAGAATAAAATATCTAATTATAATGCATTGATTAAATAACACAATAATTTATGCAGATATACTACATGATTATATAATGATTAGTGATAACATCAAATATTTCTTATTATTTACTATATATATATATATATATATATATATACACACATATGTATATGTATGCATATACATATATGTATACATGTATACATATATGCATACATGTATACATACAGTGTGAGTGTCTAGGCAGCTAAAACCAAGGAAAAAAGTATTGGAAGTTCATATTGCTCTACTAACTATAATAAGTAGTGATTCATAACTCATTTTCATTAGTTTGGCCTTACCTGGCTTACAAGTTAGGTTGGCTTGCTCCTCTTTGCAGGCTGACTTCTTTGATTGTGTTTGTTAACTGAATATGTTGCTAATGTTGGTTTTAAGCCATTGTAACACTTTTCAATTTCATTTTGTAGGTCATCAGTGGCCACTTGGGATGGGTGAGATCTATTGCATTTGATCCTAGTAATACATGGTTTTGTACTGGCTCTGCAGATCGCAAAATCAAGGTATCCAGCTTCAATTCAGTTAATCCAAATTAGTTCTAGAGAGTTGTTCTAAGGATTTGATATCATAATCATTTGACCTTGCTTTGATACCCTTCATAATTTGTCTTCTGGTTTTTGTTGTATTAAATTTACTGTCCCTGATATCTCTAGCATAACATTTTCTAAAAATTTATTGTCTAGTTTGAAAAAATTTATTTCTCATGCTTGTGGTAAACTTGGAAATGTATTGGGAGAACTTGGGCAGGAAATGGTAAATTTTTTTGACAAAGTTGACCCATCTAAAAAATAACTGTATTCCAAAGCTCCGTTACTGCAAAAATGGATGGATCATGAGATGGTGAGTCTATTTGGCAACACTTTTTGCCCAAGCTTAACAAGCAACTTAAAACACAAAACACTCAAAACTATTTTCACCTTTATGTCAAATTAAAACACTTTTTTCTAAACAAGAAACAAAAAACACCCTCTAAAAAGCTTTGCTAAACGAATTCCGTATTTTTGAGATTTACAAACGGAAGACTTTTTTTGATAAGTAATATTTCTGAGATTTGAAAACTGAATATGGTTATGCAATAATCCCAATGTCCCCCAATATTTTATACCTTGTGATCTATCTTTCTCTCATAAGAGAGTTGGCATTTCATTGTAAGGCACAACTACTGAGGTTTTTTTCCCATTTGATTTTTGATTGACAAGATATGGGATGTGGGAAGTGGAAGGCTAAAACTCACACTAACAGGACATATTGAACAAATACGAGGCCAGTTCCTTACGAATTTTTCATGGTACGTCAAATTCCATTGGCTAACTGTGGTATGGTTAATGGCCATATTACTCGAGAACTAACATGGTAAAAAATGTGTTTTATTTTGCAGGCCTTGCTGTCAGCAGCAAACATACATACATGTTTTCTGCTGGTGATGATAAACAAGTTAAATGTTGGGACCTTGAACAGAATAAGGTCAGAACCTCTATATAAATTCAAATGTTCAATGCTCTATTGTATTAGTAATTCTGGTTGTTAAGAATATATTTATTGTTGTTTAGGTTATCCGGTCTTATCATGGTCATCTAAGTGGTGTTTATTGCTTGGCTCTTCAACCCACTATTGACATTTTGCTCACTGGGGGACGTGATTCTGTCTGCCGGGTATGTGGTTTATCAGTATGATAGAAGTTCATAGAACTTCTCTCATAACAATTGCTATATTTTTAGCTTCTGACTACAATGATTGTGTGTGTGTTTTTAGTTCTTGGTAAGTTGGGACCAGAAAGCTGATTTTATGATTTGATGGAACAATAATGTTTAGGTCTGGGATATTCGTAGCAAGGTGCAAATATTTGCTCTGGCCATGATAACACTGTTTACTCAGTGTTTACTCGACCTATGGTATGCTAATTCTTTATCTGGTTCACAGCTTTTTTCCTTTTCTTTTTCTTCATTCATGATGCTATATTTAGATACAAGGGCTGTCAACAACTTTGCTGCCTCATCTGTTTTATGTGGTATAGGACATAAGTAGAGTATCCTTTGGAAGTTCATTCACACGTGAACTTAAATATATTGTTATTGTTAATTAGAGTATCCTTTGAAAGCTCGTCTGTTTTATGGAGATTACCATACATGTTCGGGGCTTTGTTATTGTTAATTCTATGTGACTTTTTACATCAATGGGTGGGGATTTAGGTTATGTATCAAGGGGTGTAAACGAGCCGAGTTTGGGCGAGCTTGGATTGTCCAGGCTCGGCTCGTTTATTTTTGAGTCAGGCTCGAGCTCGAGTCAAGCCTGACTTCGCTGCTCGAGCTCCGCTCGATAGGGTCTAAACCCTGCTCGAGCTTGAGCTCAAGCTCATCTATTTCAAAGCATAGAAATCAACGAAACAAGAAAAAGATTGAAAAGGAAAATGAAAAGCTCCTCCCATTAGAATCATCTCCTGAGAGTTGTTGCAGATTCAAGAGATCTCCAACCCAAATTGAACTCTCGGTTGTCAAGACTCGGCTGAATTCCCTCCCAACAAGCTTGGCCAGGCCAAAATCTGCCACTTTTGGACATAAATAAGCATCAAGAAGAATGTTTTCTAGTTTTATGTCAAGGTGTATGATGCACTCTCTGCACTTCTCGTGGAGATAAGTCAACCCTCTAGCTGTTCCAATAGCAATCTAGTATCTTGTTTTTTAGTCCAAAAATTTTTCATGGAAAAGATGAGACTCTAAAGAGCCATTTGGCATATAATCATACACCAGCAACTTTCTAGTACCTTCAGGGCAGAACCCATGAAGCCGAACAAGATTTAAACGGTTGACTGTCGCTATTGTTCTGACTTCTGTGCGGAATTGCTTCTCTCCTTGGCTGATGCTTTCAAGTTTCTTGACTGCTATGAGCGTTGAATCGGATAACGTCCCTTTGAAAACAGAACCAAAGGCTCCTCCCCCCAACTTGTCCGATAAATTTTTGGTGGCATTTCGCAAGTCTCTGTACCCAAATGCCACCAATGAACCCTCCACTATTTTTCCTGTTCCAACAGCTTTCTTCCTTTGCCTAAAGATTACAACCACAAAAAGGCCTAGCAGAATGGCTACCCCTGCAACTGAACCCATAACAGCATCAACAATATTTATCCCCTTGGCCTTATTATTCTTTTTACTAGGAAACTCAGAACCTGCCAGTCCATACCTAGAATTGGCTAGGCTAGGTGATGGGGGTGATGTGATTCCGTTTGCTCCAAACTCAATCCACGCATGTAGACTAGGGTTTCTAAACCTTCTTCTCAATTTTATAATGAGAGCAAGAGTGTTGGCTCAAATGCCTACACAAGAGGCCTTTAAATAGGCTTGTTTTTCCAAGTTGATGTATGACTAAGTTTCCTTGTCAAAGACTTGAAAAACCTAAATACTCTAACCATTATACACGGCCACAAGGGTTCTCGTTGTGTAATTAGGTAAAGCCCATAAGGGTTTATAATCAACTTGAGAATGGTCCTAAAGGGAAAATAAAAATTAGCTCTAAGAGGCCTAGGACACTTATCATCTCATGACTTGTCCTACGTTACTATTAATTACAATTCATTGCACTAAAAAATTGTAATTGAACTCAAGTATTTATTTTGATTAATCTGAACTCCCATTGACATCTTATAATTGCAATTGACCTCTCCATGAAAATCCATAATCGAATTAAAGTCATAAAATAAACTATCACTTTATTTCACTCTCTCTTAATCCTTGAGTACTCGATTGAATCTCTTGATTGTTCTTGTACTCTAGAAATCATATTTCATTTAGGGTCCGTTTGGGATTGCGGTTTCAGTAAGTGCAATTTTAAAAATTGCGTTTTTGATATCGCTACTTTTTAAAATCGCAAAGGCGTTTGATAAAACATGTTAAAAAGTATTTTTTTATGAAATATTTGTTATGCGAAATCGTGATTTAGTTTAAATTCGCACTTTTTTCAAATAAGCAGTCCCTAACCTGCTTATAGAAATCCCTTTTTTTTTTTTTTTTTTACTATTTTAGATTAAGTGTTTTTTAAATCGCAATACCAAATATCTTATATTTTGCGATATCTTTTAAAAACATATATTATTCTTGCAAAATCGTAATCCCAAACACACCTTTAGTGCATTTTATTTTAGCAACTCCTTACTAAGACACTTTGGCCAAAGATTTAGAATAATTAATTCCCATTAAATTTATCTCAAATGGATATTTCATGTCGCTTTGATTAAATCAAAGGATTATGAATTCCATCTTCAGGAATTATGTTCATACATTGCTACATATGATCACCTAGCACACCGAGATTTTGACTGTAATAGATCTCACTCCTAAATGTATCAAAGTAACTCTCACTTGACATGAGTGCACATTCCTCTCAAGATTGAGAGTCGATGTTATAAGTTGTTGTGATTTCAAGTTTTTCATTTTGACAGCAATTATATATAAAACAACAACTCGCGTGGTATGTTCCGTGCATTGTTACTGCACCAACATATCAATTAGAACTCTTCACTTTCCTCCTCAAAATAAATCATCATGATTGATATGTTATAGTCTTATGAAATGGAATGTCCAATTCCATTACTGACTACGAATAATATTTTATGAGTTACAACTTTACAACTTTTATGGTTTAGATTTTTTGTCCAATAACCACATTAACATACCTCAATTCATAGTCAATATAACTTGAGGAGTACATGTATATATACAAAATAATATGCATATGTAAAATATAATAATCCTAATGTTCTTGTATAATTAAGAAAATAAACAACTTTATTTAATAAGCTATAATGTCATACAATTGGAATTGGCTTTTTAGAGCATAAACCCTAACAGTGTTTGGTCTTTGGTATTTGGTACATTCTTGGAGTTTGGTATTTTAGTATTTTGGTATTTCGGTATTTTGGATTTTGGTTTTTTTTTTTTGGCTTGTTCGCTGCATGGGGCCTCCTCGTTTCTAAGTGCTGTGTGTTCTTCTTTGTGCCAGTGTGCTGCCCATCTGTTCTCACATTTTTGTGCAGTGTTGTTTCTGAGCAGCTTGTGGTTTTCTGCTTATGATTTGCTTCCAGTGTGCTTGTTTGTGGTTTTCTACCATTATTTTTGGTGCTTGGCCTTTGATTTTGTGCCAGTGTACTACCAACCAGTGAGTTTATTTGTGGTTTTCTGCCACCATATTGTTTTTTGGTGCTCAGCCTTGAATAGAACTTAGTCTAAATAGGAGGGAGATACTTCGTATCCTATATATGGAATCTAGGGGTACAATCGATCCAATATGATCTTAAATAGGAATGCTGAAAACGTGGCTGCTAGTTTTGCTTGAGCTGTAAGACTCATGTTCCACATATTTCTCAAGTATCTAATGATTGTTTTCTGCATCAAGTTTTAGTCTACATGAGCTTGATCCTTAATGAAACATTAATATTAACACGACTAATTTATTTATGAGTAAAATTAATTGGGCTGCTTATTGACTCTGGGGATTTATTTGGGAAACCCAAGTTGGTTATTATTCTCTATTTTAATCTCATGAGGAGATTTGGCTACCGATGTGACTCACCTGTCTAGTCAGCCCGTAAAGGACTCTTCAGCACTGAAGAGTCTTCTGAAGAAGCCGCATGTGCCATATAAAGTTCTTGATAAACATGGTTTTGGGAATGAACTCTTGTCTAGAGTGGAGAAAGAATGTGTTGAGATTGATATCAAGTATGAAGGCTTCATTATGCGGCAACAAAACCAACTTCAACAGGTGAGTAATAAATGTTGTTTGGTTTACGTAAAATTTTCTGAATCACTTTAACTCATATCATTTTATTCCCTTTTTGGAATAACCTACCATTTTGGGCATTGAATCAGTGGCAGAGCTAGGAAATCTTTCCAAGATGTCCAAGGTTATATATATATATTATATGTAATTGTAGATTGAGGGTTGGCTTGCATCTTGTAGTTGCATGACACAATATGGTGGTACCTGCATCTTATATAGGACCTGAACTTTGCACATATTACACGGAACATGAAGGAATAAAACTAAACTTACATGAATCCAGATTATGTTTTATGTCATGCACACATATCAATGTGATGCTAATATCAATAGTCTACTTGAACGAGTAATTATTGGTTGGCTAGACTAAATGTCACAAGCTAATTGACCCCATTATGTATCGTCCAACTATGAATATGTGAATTAATAAGTTAATAAAGTATCATCTTAAATATGGGTGGAAGAGTTTTAAGTTTAGAAGTTATACATTAATGACATAACAAATTATGATATATAATTGAAAATGATATATTTTGTTAATTTTTAAAAAGTTCGGGAAGTAAGAATATAAATTAAAAAATATAATTTAGTGAAAAAGATACTTGACCATCTCCCTTCTTTATCATTGCATTGAATGTTGAGAATTTTATTGTATCCTTTGTTTATTTCTTATTTGTAGATGGTCCATAAACAACATAAACCACTTCCAGAGGACTTGGATTACTATGCAATGACAACTTTGTCTCTTGAAGCACGTGAGAAACTGTCCAAGGGTTGTATGATAACTTTGTTTATTTAACTAGTAGCATAATTGATTTTCCTCATGGTATTTGTTTGGAACTGCATTAGCATAAATTTGAACTCCTAATTGCAAATAAAATCTTGTTGAAGATACCAAGTGTTGAATTGTCGTTGCTTTCTCCTGCTTTACAGGTCAGGCCGCAAACCATTGGGCAAGCAAGCAAGGTGGGTGGGGTAAGCCCTGTTGACATTACCGCTCTCCTCATTATTCTTGAGGCGTCGTAGGAAAGCTCAGGAACAGTAGAGGCACCAGAGATTGACTTCTCTCAGAGCAGATATAGATGATCCACATTTGCCTTAAGTTCCTTTGACTGAGTCAATCATCACTGAAATGTGCATCACAGTATTTCAAAGAAGCCGCCAGAGAATCAGGCAAATGAGCATCAAATCTGACTTTGGATTAACGTGAGACCTTTTGGAAAGCTTAGTGGCAAGATGGTTTTTCGGCATTAGGACTCTGTGAAACTTATCACAAATATGCTTCTGTTGCCTTGCACTTGAGGAATTTTGATCATCTTTCTCATACTTTTGCAGCAACAAAAGTGAAGGTCAACTCAGGGACTGTCAAAAGTTAAAAGTGCATTATTTCAAAATTAATTTTCTTGTCAATTTACTTAAAGTCTGTTGATTCATAGTTTTTGCAGCCTCACAAGTCAATAGATATTGTATTAGTTGTAGTCTTTGTAATTAGTATAATATGTGTACATGCCTTAATTAAGTGAAAAATGTTTTGAAATAGAATTAAGACCTTCTAAGGTTGATATTGTGTACTTGCTACCAACTGCAATCTCAGGCAATATTAATTTGGAGGCAACTAAAGATGTCTTTTCGACTATATTATAGGTCCTACATGGATTCAGGTGGCTATGTTTGTTAAGGATTTTGAAAAGTCTTCTCTTTTCAAATACAAAAACACAATCTTCAAAAAATAATTACCAAGCAAACACTTTCCAAAATACAAAATACAAATACTTTTCAGAAAAGAAAACACAATGCACTGTAGAAAATTTCTCACCTTTTTCTTAGGAATATTTTTAATAAAACAAGTTAATTTTTTTAGGTGTAGAAGCTCATTATTACTTTTCAAAAAAAAAAAAAAAAAAAAACTCACACACACACACACTACACTTTTTAGAAAATTTCTAACCTTTTTATAGGAATTTTTTGAGAAAACTTGTGAATTTTTTCATGTGTATAAGTTACCTTGTTAGAGCACTAACAACAGATACCCAATCACTCATTCACTTTCCTCTATATAGAGAAAATCTAAAAAAAAAAAAATCACAAAAAATATCTTACAATAGGTTCCTTACTGCTTTTCTAAGCATTGGGAATGTTACAATGTTTCTCAATGCATTTGAGAAGTACTTTAGCTTTCCTATAACTTTTTTATTCATATTTTAACACAAATATTTATCTCTCATCTCCACACTATTTGCCTTTCATTGGAGATTGTATTGGAATTTTATAAAAAATGTAAGGGTAGGTAGGAATTTGTATTTTATAAATAAATAATATTTTAATAGTATATGGAAAGGTAATAGAAACTATTGTAGAGTGTATTTGGTTAAGGAAACAAAAAATAATTTTGTTCCTTAGGAAACATCATACAGAAATGAGTACTAGTGGTCTTACTAACAAAACAAAAAACTAGAGAGGTGGCCACCCCCAACAAAGTAAAGAGAGTGGTCGCATGGCCACCTCTATCATGCTCATAGGAGACCGTGTGGCTACCCTAATAGGACAGAGGTGGTTCAATAGCCATACCAACAAGTTTGAGATGGCTGAGCGGCCACCCCTACCAGATCGAAGGGTGTCTGCAAGGCAACTTATCTATTTTTCTTAATTTTTTAATAAGTTAGTCTTTACTCTTTTTTTGCTTAAAAAAAAGTATGTTTGGTGTTTGTCTCTTTGAAGACACTACACACTAAAAAGCTTGTCGTACAAATTTCTTGTGTAGATCTCGCAAAAAATACTTTTCAAATGTGGATCTCATTTAGGGCGCAGGTTGGGAGGGTTGAAAGGGGACAAATGCTCCCCTCACCTCTCAAAAAATCTCCTTTAACCCTAGAAGAATTTCTCTAAATGGTTTTGTTGCCTACCTTTAACTGCTTATCAAATTCATGAATCACGCTTTTTGTCATTGTTAAAGGCGTTTCGGTAATCAGATCGGAGTTCAGACCAAGGTTGAAGTCGATGCGATACAAGTCTTCTATTTTTTACAAAAATGCACAGTTCAAGCTTTGTACTTTGTTTACCAAAAAAATGCATCATTTAACTTATTTAGCTAAACGCTCGTCTAAAATATCCATTATATTATGTTCAATGGATTATGGGCCCACAGTCCTCAAATTGGACACAAGTTGCGCCATGACGTGTGTCTCCTTGTAGATTATTTATGGTCATGATAGACTAATTACCTTTTTTTTTTTTTTTCTTTTCTGAGCGACCAATTACTTATTTCTTGAGTAACTCTATATAAGATTTGATTTTTGAATAGTCTCTTTCAAAAGTAAAGATTTTTGTTCAACAATCTTTTCTGAGCGATTCTACTAATAATTATCATGTCTAAATCAATTTAATTATTAATGTACTAAGTGATTATTAGATAATGTAAAAAAAATAAATAAAAGATTGTAATTTGTAAAAGCGAGCACAAGAATTCAGCTATCAACCGCCAATCTCTATTAATTATAGACCGGACCCGCTTATCTCTCTCTTTCCCTCCCCTTGTGGGTGTGGGTTTGTTTTGGTAGAAGCCATGTTTTACGGTAAACAAACTTTTGAATATTTCCACCATCTGAATGTCCCATTCAATCCAACAAAAAAGAAACTTGCTTGATGACTCATCTCTCATCCACCCTTCTCCTTCTCCAACCTTGAGACCCAATCTTCTTCTTCCTAATTTGCAAATGTATCCCAATGAACGACATGGATGATGACGAAGAAAATTTCTTAATCCAGGTTTTGGATATATAGTTAGTTAATTTTTTTTTTTTTTTTTTTTTTTTGTTCTTGGTGAGACCTAGAAATGGCTGCACCGGATCCAAGTGCAGGAGGCACCTTCATATGGGTAATCTCTACCGTTTTATTTGTGTCTCTAGCAGCCGGAGGTGGTTGCCTTGTACTGTACATAATCCAACCTAACTCAGATTACGCATCTTGGCTTCCCTTTGTTGGGGTGGCATTGGTTTGCCTTCCTTGGTTGTTTTGGATGCTCACAAGCCTCTACCGAGTCATTTCCCGGGCATGTAGAGTTCGAGTTGCCGCCGGTGGTGGTAGAGGAGGACGACAAGGCAGCAGTGGTGGTGGCAGTGCATTCGATCAAGGAGGCTCTGCTCGTGCAAATGTGGTGAATAATAATAATAATAATGCAGCAGCAGCAACTCGCGTGGAGGCGCCTCCACGCATAGTAGAGACTCTGCCGGTGAGGTCTCCTGAAAGTGAGGCAAGAAGGCGCGCTCAATTTGAAGCTATTCTAGCATTGGACGAGGAAGATGAAGAAGAAGTGAAGGATAAAAAGAAGGGTAGATCATCCTCAAACCATTCAAGCACCGATTTGTCATTGGCTTCACATGAGAGTGAAATGCCATTGGCCTTATCCATGGCATCTTGATGATCACCACATTCATCATATCCATATATGAGTAAGCCATATATATATATATATATATATATATATATATATATATATATATATATATATATATATATATATAAATGCCTATCTTCTGCTCTGAATGGATTATGATTCTTCTGATCAATGGATAACATTTTTCACCCTACGAATACCCATACATGATACATTCTTCATCGTCATACATACATTCATTACATGTACATATATACTGCTCCGTCCATACCATAAATCCTGCCTTATTCTTGAAACATCTACCCCAGCTGGAATATTGTCTGCTTGTACATACTGGACTTCATAAATTTATTGTCATAGATATGATCTTCATTCAAAGCTTTTTATCTTCATCATTGCAAAATTAATAGTCCTTGAAAAACAATTTTATAGGGGAAAAAACAATTGAATCTTTTTTCTTTTTCCTTTTTTCCATTCCTTGACTCGTGTGTAAGTCATAATACACGAACAACATTTTTGCACATTAGAGAAAAATTTCAGCTTAACATTTAACATCTCTATTTTTTTTATTTTTTTTTTTTTTATAAAAATGTAAAATCAACCCATGTTGTTTGCCTGATTTGTAATTAGCTCCCTATGGTATCAAACTGAACTCAAATGTCCCTGAAATATACCAAAAAAATAATAATTTAGTTTCCACTGACTTAATAGATTTTGATAGCGTGAAACGTTAGAGCTAATAAAATTGTTACACATGTTCTATTTAAGTAACTGTCGCTCGCACTAACGGAAACTGTTAAATTAAGGGGCGGAATTTGACTATATGGAGTAATTTTTTTTTTTTTTTTGCATACCTCATAGACTTCTAAGTTCATTTTAATTCCACAGGGATCTAACTGTAACTCAAGTAAATCACATGGACTCATTTTGCATTTTTTTTTTCTTCCTTTTTTCTTTTATTTTAGATGTTGATATTTATCATGAAGAAGAGCAAACGGACTGGTTTTTTGTCATACTTTTGCATGCTTTACGACTATTGCTTTTTACGGTAGATGTTCAGAAAACTCTTTTAGTAGGCAATGGATAGAATTGAGTAGTCGTTCTGTAGACTCGTGTTTTTGTTTTTTTGTTTTTATGTTATTTAAAATTGATGTGACTTTTAAAATTACTATTAAATTTGTAATAAATCACTATTAAATTTTTATTCAAACATATCACAGATCAAAGCATGATACGTTCATTTGTGCCTTTATTTTTCAATTTTTAGAGTCAACTTAACCAGACTTGAAAAGGGTAAAGGTGATTCTAAATCTTAAGTGTTAAGTGCATAAGAAATTATTCATTGTTGGGCTTTGCGTATCTTGATTATGTGATTTATCTTCTAGCTAGGCAAACTGCAAATTCTTCGGATGCATGTTTGTTGAAGGGAGATCTCCCATTTTACACGTGTGATCTGTGCGCGTGCGTGCACTTGCTTTCAGATAATTCTAATGCTATACAAACACGATTCTTCTCTTCTCAACAATTACTGATTTTTGCTTGCCACTCTCTCTCTCTCTCTCTCTCTCTATATATATATATATATATGTTGTGCAAAAACCATTTATGGTAAATAACTCAAAACAATTATAGACAAGAATATCAAAATTTACATGGCTCCCTCAATAAGAGGTACGTCCACAAACGAAAGCAATCACAAAGAAATTTACTAACGAAAGATGGAATACAAATAAGGTTACAACCCATAATATAATTGTCTGAACAAAAGATCAACAGATCAAATCCTAAGTTTAAGCAAAGCTAAAGAAATAACAATCTCGATCATGTCTGCTCAAGTGGTTCCTCCATCAGCCCACATAGAATGTAACCAAATTGGATCCATGTCCTGTTAAGTGTCAAAATATTCATATTTTAGCCCTTAAACTTATATGTGTTAATTCCTTAGTGTTGTTAGTTTGTGCTATTTTACTTCTTTTTTGTATTTTATTTGTTTTATACGTGTTTGGAATGTTTGGAAGAAAAGAAAGCATTCCTGGAAGTATCAGGCTTAAAGGACAAAAGTGGGAAAAAGCTAGAAGATTTGAAACAAGCAAAAGTATTATGGTAGTGCGATCGATCGCAGGTCTCCTGCGATCGAGTGCACTTCCAGAGAGGTCCAGATGTGAAGAGCGAGGCGTGCATTCGTGCGCACAAGAGAAGACTCGATCGCAATGTGATCGAGGGCAGAAGACATACGATCGATCGTAGAGGTGCGATTGAGCGCACACGGGCTACGATCAAGCGCACCCGTGCACTGGAGAATTCCAGAAGTTGTGGCCAGACTTCCTTTGCTTTCCATATTAGGGTTTTTTCTAGTTTTAGTTGCACTAGGAGTAAATGTTGTTCAAATTTATTTAACTCGCAAGTAAACTAAAGCTGAGAATTTAGCTTTAGTTGGGAATTTAGCTCCACATAAAAATAAAATTTAAACCTAAACCTAAACCTAAAGAAAAACTAAACTAAAGCTGTAGAATTTTGCTCTCTAGACTTGTGTATCTTTTCTTGAATGCAAAGAGGTCTATTTATAGGCTTAAGAGAGTCCTAGAAGCCCTAGTAAGCCAAGATAATTTGGAGGTCTGTCTTCGTCCGGATTTGTGTTTTTTATTTTTTATTTTATTTTTTATTGCGGAGTGATTTTGGCATAATAACCGTCCAAATTAGGAAAATCCTATTTCATAATGAACTATAGTATGTTGAGCTATATTTCCAATGCCGCTTGAATCACCTCAATCTAATACTCTAGTGGAAAGTTATGGTCAAAATACTGAGACATGTGTATAATTTAAATTTGAATCAAATCCGAAATTTTATCCAATCTGAAATTTAATCCAATTTAACATTTTCTTGGATTTGGTTAACCACGTCATCTAGGTCTTCTCAAAGTGTGCTTTCTTCCAAACTTTGCATTTTTCCCTTTAAAGCTGTAGTTTTTCTTTAATGACCTATAAAACACTAAAAACACAAAGCTAAAACAAAACATTAGATAATGACACAGCTAAATGATTAACTAATGTAAATAAAGGGGTCCAAATATGTAATATTTGACACTTATCACTAAACCCTATGATTTTACTAGGGTTTCTGGGTTTTCTAGAGTATTCCTAAACCTATAAATAGATCTCTAAATCTTTAGAATAATCATCCATCAATAGACACAATTTTGGGGGAGGAATTTGGAGGCTACTTCTAGGAGTGGTGTTTGGTTCTTTCTTTCCCTTTTCTCTTTAGTTTTATTTTCATTATGTGTAACTAACTTTTAGGAGGGCTAGATTGAAGCCCTAATTATGTTTATTTAATATTTCAATATTGGCGCCTTTGTGATAATCATATTGTGATAACTTGATTAATTCATGTTTTATTGAATTCCTCATATGTGTGTGATTGACCATTATATGCATGTGGTATGTATTAGTTAATTAAATCAATTTGGATGATCGAGTCTTGGGCTTAATAAGAGTAACAAAAGAAATCCACACCAGGTTCTTGGGTTAATTAACATGGGGAACCGAGAGTAGATACCCATGCCTTAGACCTCAAGTGTTTGTCGATTTCCACAGATTTATGCTTTGTTAAAGAACAACTTAGTAAACACCCATGCTAAATCCTTTATGAAAGAAAAGAATTAGAGTAGACACACATGCCTAATTCGTTGCTTAAGGAAATCAATAGCTTAAGGAGTAGACACCCATACCCTTAGGTTGGCAAACATTAGGTATTCATAATATGATTGGATCATTGGCATATTGTTATGTTATCTAAGTATAATTAGTGGTGAATATCAATGCCCTACCTTTTATTTATCTTTTTATCTTTTCATAATATCAATATCGTGACAATTTTTATATTTTAATTAATTATAAATAAAATCAACAATCTCCGTGGGATCGATCTCGTACTTGCTGCACTATACTATTGTTTTGATCTTATGCACTTGGGAGTTAAAACGTACTAAATATTATCTATTAATTAGGTAGTATTTGGCACAATATGTCCTCAAAAATTACTCGAATTAGATCCTGCGCAATCACCCACGTCTACTCCGAAGGCATCTTCGTCTAAGCTATCTAAACCGCCCAATTATTCGTAATGGAGGGGGAAAAACCTAAAATAACGAGGTAAGTCTAAAGACTTATTGAACGTTAACGCATATAATGTCCATGCCAGTTTTTGTAACGAACTCTAATTTTTATAAGGGTTAAATACCAAATACCCCCCTGGGGTTTGGTAACTTTATTTTTACTCCCCTAGGGTTTCATTTTTATCACAGGACCCTCCTAGGGTTTTGATAAAGGACCAAGTTAGTCCATCTGTTAGTTGACCATTAGGACTGACACGTGAACCAATCAGATGTTGACACGTGGCACCTATTTAATTTTTTAAAATTTTTTAAAAAAAATTAAATACAAGCCACGTGTCACCATCTAATTGGTCCACGTGTCAGTCATAACGGTCAACTAATGGTCAACTAACGGATGGACTAAATTGGTCCTTTATCAAAACCCTAGGGGGGTTCTATGATAAAAATGAAACTCGAGGGAGGTAAAAAAAAAGTTACCAAACCCTAGGGGGGTATTTGGTATTTAACCCTTTTTATAAAATATGCAATAGTTTCATCATGACAATTTTCCATAGGTGTGATATAGATATATGATATATGCATATGATATTGAGTAACAGTCATAGTTCAACAGTATGGTCTACCCAAGATATTACTCATTCCCAGCAGGGTTGGCGCTGTCCTGAGGGACCTATAATACAATGTCAGTGCCCTGACCAGTGTACGCTATCGTACATAACAATAGCAGCACGACCGAGTCCGACCTCGGGTGGCCCACATTGCTAATGATGTTCATTCTATAGTGATCGCCCATTAAGGTTGCGCCGGCCACAAAGCAACCATTGGATCCAAGACCCATATAACACACACATTTGACCATAAAGCTAACATATATAGTAAGCCTATGGCCATTATACCGCATATACCGGTGTACCATGTCATATAATGCAATTTATCTTGTCTGTATTTTACATACATGCTTTTTACAAGTCTCACTTTGTTAACATATTTAGCCCAACGTTTTTCTAAAAAATGCTAGAGTTCATGTGCAACAAGTGTAAATTGTGAGAGTTGAAAATATGCATGTTTTGGTACACAAAATAGACGTGTAGTCATAGAAAATAACAGCAAGCATTATGTGAGTTAAAGCTCACCTGGGTTCCCCAAATTTGTGGAAAACCTTCTATTAGTCCTAATTCCACTAAAACAACTCTACCACAAGAACACTGGAGCTGTCGGACTACCAACCAAAATATCGTTTCCTGGAATGCTTCAGACTGTACGTCCGGGCTCAGTGCTGTACGTCCGCTCCGAAGGATTTCAGGTAGAACCTTATTTTGTCCATTCGTCCTCCTATCCTCCCAAATCGATTTCTAAGGCTATCAAAAGGCTTTCTAAGACTACATATTTCAAAATAATGTGTCCATGCAAAACAAAACACGTTAAATCATGATCAACTACTAAACCACCAAGATTAAAGCATAACCTAGCTAGAAACTTAAAACTAATAACTAAGCTAGCAATTAAACAACGTAACAGCTAAGAAACGAGTTAAGCTTAAGGATATTACCTTCTTGAAGCGAAACTTCAAGAACCTCCTCTCTTCTCCACACAAAACACACTCTAACAAAGTTCTGGGAGCCTGTGGACGTAAATGAGCATGTGAGAGTACGGGGACAGGGGGTATTTATAGCAGAGGGTGCTACCAACTTCTTTGAAAAGTAGCGGACGTCCAGTACAATTGGGGCGTACGTTCGGTACTATTTACACAACGGTCCAAAGGTTGTAGTGTACGTCCCGGTATTATCCAATGGTTATCCAAAAAGCAATGTACATCCAGTGGTCCCCCATTGTACATCCTTGTACTTTTTGTAGGTGTATGTATGGTGGTCCCCCCCGCGTATGTCCTCTACTACAGACAAGAGCGTACGTCCATCAACCCTAGCATATGTCCGGTCTGAAAGTCTAAATTTCCAAAATGCCCTTCTAGCGGTCCTTAGTGATCTAAAACCCAAATTAACCCTCTAACTAAGCTACCTAAGCTTAGTTAATTTATTTGGGTCATTCCATTCTCTCCTCCTTAAAAAATTTCGTCATTGAAATTTTTAGATAAAATACCAAAAGAACGGCATTCAAAGAGAAGTAGAATGTTACCTTTTGTCCGTATTATCGTCGATATCGTGCTTAGTAGGTTCCTGAGCTATCTCTTCCCATCCATTAACTGGCACTTCATCATCCATTTTAATTGGACTTAGAACTAATAATAGGTATTTTATCAGACTTCGAGGTTATGGAGCCTCAAGGGGATTTTACGAAGGAGCCTTACGACCCTGATGAGTACAAACTCACACGGATACTTATTGTTACTTTTCCCGCATTGCACGATTATTTTATATATATCAAACATCCATATTTTGTAACTCTCATGAAATACAGTTTGGACAGATGTGAACTTTCTTCTGAGAAAACGTATGTTGATTAACAAGATAATGATGAGACTTGTAAAACTATACATGTAAAAGACGGATAAAATTACCTGCATCATATGACATAGTACACAAATACATGCGGGATAATGGTTATGGGCTTACTATATAGGTTAACTTTATGGTCAAGTGTATGTGTGTTTGTGTGTGTGTAGGCCTTGGATCCAGTGGTTTTCTGATAAGTGCTAAAATATTCATATTTTCAGCCCTTAACTTGCATGTTTTAATCCTTTGGTTTTGGTTAATTAGACCATTTTACTTTCTATTTGTATTTTCTTTGTTTTTTAAGCTTTTAGAAGAAATGAAAGCATTTCTGGAAGATTTACAAGCTTAAAGGGCAAATTGGGAAGACCTAGAAGATATGGTTGAGCTTAGCCAATCATGGTTAAGTTTAATCAAATAGAGGAAATGATCAATTCGGAATTTCTCACATTGAAGTCAAATCGGATTAGATGAAAAATTGGATTCTGAACATGTCTAGGTACTTTGACCATAACTTTCAGCTCAAATATCCGATTGAGGTGATTAAAGCGGCATTGGAAAGCTAACTCAAAATGATACAATTAACTGTGAAATATCATTTTCCCAATTCGGAGCACCACAAGGCCAAAATCACGCTGCAAGACAGGACCGTAATTCTGGGCGAATCCTATTCCGATTTGGCCTTAGGTTTTCTTTATCCTAATTGGACTTGGACTTAAATCTCCCAAATTCCTAGGATTACTAGGGCTTCTAGGACTCTCCTATGCCCTATAAATAGACCTCTAAGCCTCACAATTAAAATCATCCTTGGAACATCCTTGGAGACAATTAGAAGGAGACAACTTTGGGGAGATGATTGGAGGCTACTTCT
Organism: Corylus avellana; assembly: GCF_965113065.1. Classification (NCBI taxonomy): domain Eukaryota; kingdom Viridiplantae; phylum Streptophyta; class Magnoliopsida; order Fagales; family Betulaceae; genus Corylus; species Corylus avellana. The sequence goes on from NC_142496.1 coordinate 19,009,061, forward strand.
AGGAGCGGTTTTTGGTTCTTTCTTTCCCTTCTCTTTTCTTTTTATTTTAATTATGTGTAACTAACTCTTAAGGAGGGCTAGATTGAAGCCTTAATTATGCTTATTTAATATTTCAATATTGGCGCCTTTGTGATGATCATGTTGTGATATTTAACTTGATTAATTCATGTTTTCATGAATTCCTCATATGTATGTGACTGGCCATTATATGCATGTGGTATGGACTAGTTAGTTAAATCAATTTGGATGGCCGAGTCCTGAGTTTAACATAAGTAACAAAAGTAATCCACACCGGGTTCTTGGGTTAATCAACGTGGGAAACCGGGAGTATATGCCATGCCCTAGGCCTCATGTGTTTGTCGATTTTCATAGAACATATGCCTTCCTAAAGAACAACTTAGTATAAATCATGCTAAATCCCTTAGGAAAGAAAAGAGTTAGAGTATACGCCAAGCCTAACTCGTTGCTTAGGGAAATCTATAACCTTAGGAGTATACGCCATGCCCTAAGGTTGACAAACATTAGATATGCATAACATGATCAAAGCACTGGCATATTCTTATATTATCTAAGTATGATTAGTGGTGGACATCAAAGCCCTACCTTTACCTTTTCATTTGTCTTTAGATCTTTTTATTTTTTTTTCACAATATCAATTCCATGACAAGTTGATATTTTAATTAATTCAAAACAAAATCACAATCCTCGTGGGATCAATCTCGTACTTGCTGCACTATACTATTGTTTTGATTTTGTGCACTTGCGAGTTAAAACGTACTAAATATTATCTATTAATTTAGGTAGTATTTGACACAACATTTTCGTGACCGGCGCAGTCATTGCCAAATGGTTGGTTATTACAAGACGTACATCACTAGTAGTGTAGGCCAACCGAGGTCGAATTCGATCGGGCTGCTAGTGGTGGATGGTAGCGTACAATGGTCGGGGCACCAGCATTGTATTACAGGTCCCTCAGGATAACGCCAACCTTGTTGAAAAGGGGTAATATCTCGGGTAGACCATAATGTTGAACTATGACATGATTATCATATTACAGCATATATTATATCTATATTACATTTTTGATAAACTATCAACTCATAATGCTGCATGTACTTTATAAACAACTGAGTTCACCATTTAATGATGGATACGTCATGTGCATTTATACTCATTAAGTCGTCGAACTTACCCTTGTATTCTTTCCCTTTTTTTCTCCATATGTAAAACTATGTTGTTATAAATAGTTTAACAGAAGATGGATACCACGAAGCATCCGGTTATAGTGGAGGACTTGATCCCGTGACACTTGAGGACTTATTGCGAGATTAGGCGGGTGCTCATGGTAACTAGTACTTTTTAGTTATGGTGAAAACTTAAGAGCTTTAATGTATGCTTGCATATTAAGTATAGAATGGAACCCTTGGAAAGATGACTTGTATAGTGTGATTTCAGCTACTTTGATGATCCGGTAGATGCTTTGGTTGTAATGAATAATGTTTATAGAATCTTAATGTTTTTGCTGCTTATTATCCTCTTTTTGAGGTGTAGAGATTCCTGAGTCTTGTCTCGCAAAGGGTAAGGCTGGGAGACGAACCGTGGAGTTAATTACCAGATAATTAATTTATAGGGCGTTACAGTTGGTGAGGACACCCTAACTATGGGTATGTTGCACTTCCTTTAAATTTATTGAATTACACACAGTATAGGTGCCATCATTTATTATTCAATCTCACATTTCATATATTTCATATACCTTTTTACAAATAACTGCATAAACATTATCTCTATATCTGGCTAGAAGTGGCCATGAGCAAAAGAAGCCAAATATGGAGGGTGATGGGCAATGCCAGCCCAGAAATAAGAAGGTTGTCGAACCTCTAGAATATCAAATCATTTCATCCTCACACAACCCTGACGTGCAACTACTCCTGAATAGAGTTGAAGACATTTTAGCAGAGTTCAAAGGATAGACACACAATCACAAGATCCATTTAATTGCAAGAAGTCATCCAAGGTGGGGGAAGTAGCTTGGAAAGGCTTGACGCATATACAATGACAAATTCAAGATTATACCCTTGAGGACAAGGACCACTTTTTGGAAAGGTCAAGCACATATGTAACAACTTCTAAATTATACCCTTAGGACAAAGCTCAATTTTAAGGGGGGGGGGGGGGGGGGGGGGGGGGAGGGAATGTTAGGGGTGCTTTTGAGTTTAATAGTTTTACTTGTTTTGTCATAGTATTAGGTCTCGGTTGGTACACATAATGATTATTCTATTAGAAAAATGAATAGCTTTTTTTTTTTCTTTTTTTTTTTTTTTTTTGACATGTCACACAAAAAGGGGGAAAGAGATTCGAATTAGAGACCTCCACTTTATAAGAAGTGCTCCCCAGCCGATTGAGCTACCCCTTTGGCACAAAAATGAATAGCTATTACAAGGAATGAAAGGAAATAGAATGTAATAACTATTCTTATTCCTTTGTTTGGTGACAACACATATACTCTCATTGAAATTGTACTAAAATTACTAAAATACCTGAAATATAATAATAATAATAATAATAATAATTAAAAAAACCTGGAAAAAAAAATTGGTGGCTAACCATCCGACTAAGGCGTTGTTTGGCAACCAACGTTGCCAAACCCAACACAACACAGCACTGTTTACCGTCAGAGGGAAAGCAGACCTCGTTTGCAGGGTTGCGGTACAAGGCTCCAGGAAATAAAGTCTTCGACACGCCATCTCCTGGTAGAATGACAAAAACACCCACTGTCCAAAATTACCAAAATGCCACCCATCGGTGTTTTCTTCTATTATTTCTCCAAAATCCCTCTATCTCATCCCTGCTTAACAAAAAAAATCTGTGAAGCTGTGTTTAGAGTTTGGTGACCTTCCAGCCAAGATAGGAAAAACTACCACGTAGTCCAAAAAAATCAAAAGCCAGTTATGCCTTAGGAGAGCTCCAGACAATCACTTCGGGCATCTCCCCGGCCTATATGGAAGAGCAAGGTTGGCTTAAAACTTCTTCCTCAAATTTTTTGCTTTTAATAGCATTTGCTCTTCTCTGTTCTTATAATGAATAAGATGGTTAAGATTTACAAAACTAGGCATTTTTCAGATGTTCTCTTTTCGATTAATTATAATCTTTTGAATGAGGCTACCTTCATATTTAATCAAAGGGTAAAACCAAATCAATTTGAACGCTTGTGTGGGGAGAAGTTTCTGAGGAAGAGGCTTGTGTGAAAAGAGGGAAAAAGTTGGGCACAGATTTTAGTTGGCAAAACGTAAGAACAATACAGGAATTTCACTTGACCCATTTTTTCAAACTCGGTTCTCTTTTTTCCCTGCAGCCCGTTATGTCAAGGCTCCGTACTTGATGCATCTCATCACCCCATGCTTTTCCTTTGATGAAAAACAATGCCGTGTTGCATTGGGTTTGGCAATGTTGATTGCCAAACAACGCCTAAATAACCGCTATATAGCAAAGACGGTTAGCCAATTTTACTAATCGCATTTTCACCCCTAGACAAAAGATTTTTTGTGAAAGGGAAGGAATGTTATCAATGTGCACAATTTCTTTTCAAATAATGTAATCTCTTAGAAGAAAGTTAGGGAGTATCTTTCCTTTCAAATAACCTAATTTCGTAGGATAAAATTAGGAATATTTTTCGTAATAACTTTTACAACTTGTAAAGGGTTTTCAATAAAATTCAAGGTTTATTAAATAAAAGGCATCACAGATGGAAAATAAATAAGTTGGTCTTTTAATTTTATTTGGATCTTATTAGTTAATTGGGTTACTTATATTTAGATGGATGTTTTATCTATATTTTCAAAGTTATTGTAATGGGCTTGGCCCAAATTCATCTAATCTAGACTTAGTGATATTTAATAATTAGATAATGGGCTTAGCCCAAAGTCAGTCAAATTAGGGTTAGGGTATATTTTACAAAGTCTATTTAAATGCCCTCTGTACTCCTATGAAGATCAAATTAGGGTTAGGGTATATTTTTTGGCATACCCCAGGGGCCTATATGTTTATTTTGATACCACTGAGAGTTAATTACAAATCAGGTAAACCATAGGGATTGATTTTACCTTTTTTCCTAGAATAATTAGTGATTTATCGTTCTAGAGTTGGTTCAAATCTAGTTTCATAGTTTTACCTAGTGTAGCAAGTTGTGGGATATAAGAGATGACACCAATATATCTTATATATTTCCTAGCCAAATAGAAAATCAATGGTTTTATGGATCAGGAAAAAGAAAATCAATGGTTTTTTAAGCTCAATTTCCAAAAAAAGAACTTTACAAACTTAAGACTCGATTTGCATTTTGAATAATACGTCGATTGCATCCCACCTATAAATATTATTAATTCCAAAAAAATATTGGAAAGGTTAATTGAGTTTGATGGTAGAATATACAGAGAGAGGGGTGACCACTCCCTTTGGCCATTTGAGGGTAACTAGGTGTTCAAACGGTTATAACCGTCGGTTATTGGCTATAACCGCTAACCGCATGAAGAGGCTACTGGAAAACCTAGAAATGTTAGTCCTCTTGAAGCGGTTGAAGGTGTTGTTGGAAAGAAAAGAAAAGTAGATGAATCTGATGATACCAGCAATAAATTCAGAAAATGTGATTATGTGGCAACGAGCAAGAGTGAAACTTTAGCAAGGGAAACTAAAGCAGAGGAAGGAGCAAGTGTCCAACCCTCGAAATACTCATTAACAGCTTTTCAGGAACAAGTGATCAGAGCTTGCTCTAGTTTATTCAATCACGATGGTGAAGAGAACCTTACTGCACCATTCTCCACGGCAGCTTCTGCATCTGCTATCCTACAAAAGCCAGTTATCAAGTTCAATTTCACATCTTTGGTGCAAGTAAACAGCTAAAGCACTTGAAGGAGATGCTGCTCTCGTTTGTGTACAAAATTGTTTCAAGTGTAGATTCTACATCATTTTTTGTTTGTGGAGTGGCTTGATTGTTGTAGGAAAGAATGGAACTTGCAACACAAGCTTCTTGTATTTACATTTCTTCACTCCATGACAATTATTTGTATTAGATTTATCATCAATGACAGAATTCAGTTTATTAATTTAGACCATAGATTTTACTGTTATATCTTTCTTTCTCTCACTTTTCTGCTTTTCAACCATTAAGAATGATGCCATTGGTTAAGGTCTTAATTGGGCTGTAGTTTTGGCTAATATGTGCTTAGATTGTGCTGCTTTACAGTCCTTTATTGTGTTCTTTTCATCAACAAATTGATCCGAGATGTCTGCTTTGTGACCATCTTGCAACAATGTCACATATCTCATGAATTCATGTTAATTATGCTACAGCAACCACAGCTTTGAACATTTATTGGCCTAAATTTTAAGCATTTACAAAATCAAATTGTGCTGCAGCAAACACGTATTTGAACAGTGCTCTTTTTTGTGTGAGTGTGTTTGCATAAGACAAAGGAATAGAGAGGAGGAAAAAAACAGTTTTGAAAAGAACAAGAAAGTAAAGGAACAGTTTTGAGAAGAGCTAAAGTGGGAGTAAATTTGATCCACTTGTAATAGAACTTAGACTTTCATGAGAAAATAGAGGAAAATTGCTCGGTGGAAAAAAATACAGAGAATTAGAAAGAGCCATTAGGAACCATTGTTGCATTGTTATATTATGTTCTTTCATGGTATGCAAGCATATGTAGCCATTCTTTCTGTAGGTGTGTTATGGCCTTTTTGCTTAATGTTCAATATCAATTGCCTGGCTTATCCAGCTGTGAAAAGATTTTCTGATAGAAAGATGTATTTTGTCTCCATTTGCTTTTGAAGTAAAGTCTATATTGGACCTGTCATTAGTTTTGAGTATGAATTGTTAGTGCATAATCCATATTTGGCTTGAAAGAATCCTACATAGCATTTGTAAATTCAGGTCACCAAATCAGCTGCCTTTTTGGATTCAGGTGCATGGCAATGGAAAATAGTCATCTTTACTTATTTTTCCGTTTGGGTTAATTAGGCATAAATTGAGAATGTCTCATGCTCTCTAAAGAAGAATTTAGAGTGTACATTCTCTCATCCACATTTGACTTGTCAAAATTGTAAGCATATACTAATTTTAAATGTGCTGCAGCAGTCATATGTGCATGCTATGACTCAATTGTTATATTATGTGTTGCAGCAGTCATGTTTTGAGAAGGCAGACTATGACTCATGCTAATGTTGTTATTTAGGGATCAAGTTCTAGTTCCCTATTGTGCAACTTTTAGGTGGTTTACATTTCATTGTTTCAAATTAGAATTTTGTGTACAGTGAGATCATCCTCACCTCCCACTTCTACAGAACCATCAATTGCACCTCACCCTAAGTCATATATGGAGGTAATAAGTAATTAACCTAACCTTTCCAACATTGAGAAATCCTCATGAAGATGTAATGTTTAGTGCATGACTGTATTCTTGAGTGCAATCTAACTATATATTTAAACCAGTTTGTTATTTTTTATCTAAAATTTCAAAACAAATGGTGTTATTGTAGATAAAAAAGTAAAAAATAGAACAGAAGAGCAAAACATATGAGGTTGAAATTACTATCAAATTATCATTCATGTAAATATCACTCAATTCAATCAGTGATTGCTTAGTTACCATATGATTTAAGAGCAAGGGGAGATCGATTGGGTCTTTGTCTCATGTTTGATGTTAGTTTTTATTCCGCTTTTAGTGCATAATGCCTATTTGCCTTGAAGAAGGGTTTGTGTTGTTGTGAGTATTCTGGCTAGTAACGGGATTGAAGTCATAAAACCATTCACGCCCACACCCACTCTTCACAGCCCCCCTAAGCCATCAGACCAACTCAACAACAATTTTCTCATGCTCGGGAACTTCTCTACCAACTTGCCTCCTCCGACCGCAGCTTCATCCCCAGACTCATCCACCCTGGCAATGTTACTTCTGCTGCTGCTGTTGCGTACCCACCTCGCCCTCTCGTCTCCTACTCCCAACCTGATGGTCTCAGCCATCCTGTCCATGACATTTGGCCTCCCTGTCCCCACCACCACCACTTGCATCCTGCTCAGCTTGGTTGGTGGTTATTTGCAGTTCCATCGGGATGGTATTTTTGGGGAAGGAGCATTGTGTTGGGGAAGAGAAACCTCAAAACTCACCGTTTTGGCACTAGCCAAAACGATGAATTTTGAGTGGACACGTAGGATCAAAATTTTGATTGATATGGCATATTGTAAAACGGACCATTTCAATGAGACTAACGGTTGTTAACCATTTTGAAAAAAAAATCTAATGGTAGGCATTTTATTGGCATTTCGATTAACCTAGGGGGTAAAAAAAAACTTAGGGATTTTTTAGTTTTGGCGGGTTGACTCAGGGACTTATAATATATTTACCCTAATAATAATAATAATTAAAAAAACCTAGAAAAAAATATTGGTGGCTAACCATCCGCAAGGTGGTTATTAAGGCGTTGTTTGGCAACCAACGTTGCCAAACCCAACGTAATACGGCACTGTTTGCCATCAGAGGGAAAGTAGACCTCGTCTGTAGGGTTACGGCACAAGGCTCCAGAAAATAAAGTCTTCAACAAGCCATCTCCTGGTAGAATGACAAAAACGCCCATTGTCTGAAATAACCAAAATGCCACCTATCGGTTTTTCCTTCTATTATTCCTCCAGAATCCCTCTATCTTGTCCCTGCTTAACAAAAAAAACCTGCGAAGTTGTGTTTAGAGTTTGGTGACCTCCCAGCCAAGACAAAAAACTATCACGTAGTCCAAAAAAATCAAAAGCCAGTTATGTCTCACGAGAGCTCCAAACAGTCACTTCGGACATCTCCCCAGCCTATATGGAAGAGCAAGGTTGGCTTAAAACTTCTTCCTCAAATTTTTGCTTTTAATAGCATTTGCTCTTCTCTGTTCTTATAGTGAATAAGATGGTTAAGATCTACAAAACTAGGCATTTTTCAAAAGTTCTCTTTTTGATTAATTATAATCTTTTGAATGAGACTACCTTCATATTTAATCAAATGGTAAAACCAAATCAATTTGAATGCTTGTGCGGGGAGAAGTTTTTGAGGAAGAGGCTTATGGGGAAAAAGTTGGGCGCTGATTTTAGTTGGCAAAATGTAAGGACAGTATAGGAATTTCACTTAACCCATTTTTTCAAACTCGGCTCTCCATTTTCCCTGCAGCCCGTTATGTCAAGGCTTCGTACTTGATGCATCTCGTCAACCCATGCTTTCCCTCTGACGGCAAACAGTGTCGTGTTGCGTTGGGTTTGGCAACGTTGGTTGCCAAACAACGCCTAAATAACCGCTAACTATAGCAGAGATAGTTAGCCAATTTTACTAACTACATTTTCACCCCTAGACAAAAGGTTTTTTATGAAAAGGAAGGAAAGTTATCAACGTGTACAATTTCTTTTCAAATAATGTAATCTCTCATAAGAAAATTATGGAGTATCTTCCCTTCTAAATAACCTAATTTCTTAGGATAAAATGAGGAATATTTTTCATAATAACTTTTCAACTTGTAAAGGGTTTTTGATAAAATTCAAAGGTTTATTAAATAAGAGGCATCGCAGAAGGAAAAATAAATAAGTCGGTCTTTTAATTTTATTTGGATCTTATTAGTTAATTAGGTTATTTATATTTAGATGGATGTTTTATCTATATTTTAAGAGTTATTGTAATGGGCTTGGCCCAAATTCATCTAATCTAGACCTAGTGATATTTAATAATTAGATAATGGGTTTAGCCCAAAGTCAGTCAAATTAAGATTAGGGTTTATTTTACAAAGTTTATTTAAATGCTCTCTGTACTCCTATGAAGATTAGATTATGATTAATGAAAAAGATGTTTTCTTGGAGGCATGCTTGTTCTCTTCTTCTTGGTAGTGAGACTCTATCAAAACCTCATTGTTGACCGATGAGACTTTAATCAACGTGGTTTATTTTATTTTTTGTTATTTTTATCTATTTTCTATTGTTCTCCTTCCAGCTTCCGTCATGTGTCACGTATAATTTCTCCAGCATATTTTATCTTGTATAAAAATTTAGGAGGCCTTAGCTCCCTTGAAATGGCCAATCTATTTTCTATTTAATTTTCTCATAATCATAAGTCCTCTACCTTCTAATACCACTTGGTTCATTACATGGCAAAGTACATGAATGGGCAAAATGCAAATCCTTGCTTTTAGTTGGGTCCTTTCATCCCAATCCACATGTCTTAGTTGTTCTTTCGTCAAGTTGTCAGGTTACATTATCTACTTGCCACATTGGAGCAATTTAATATTGTTTCATTCACTGTGGAGGCATGGTTGCTTCTCATTACACAATCTTAAATACTCTCTGGCGTAGCAGCATGAAAAATTATATTTGATTAATCTTTGTTAAATAAAAGAAAGAAAAAGATCTAATATATAGTTGGTTGGGAGTGTATCAACATTGTTGGATAGGAAGATAATATCTAACATTTTTCTATATATATATATATATATATATATAGTAATACTCGGAATTATATTTTTATCCCATAATATTGACGTGTGATTTTTAAAAAAAAAAGGGTAAAGTCCATTTAACCCTCTCAAACTATCAATTGCGACAATTTACCCCTTAAACTACCAAAACAATGACAATGTACCCCCACTTTTTAAAAAATGATAAAATTACCCTTACTAAAATAAAAATAAAAATACTAAATTTTAAATTTTTTTTTTTCCATTTTTAAGGGTATTTTTGTCTTATTGAAATTCTATATGGATAATTTCGTCATTTTGCTAGCATTGGGGGGTACATTGTCATTGTTTTGGTAGTTTGAAGAGTAAATTGTCTTAATTAATAGTTTTGGGGTAAATTGTCATTAGGGTGGTAGTTTGAGGGGTTAAGTGGTTACCTAAAAAAAAAACAGTTGGTTAAAATTACCATGTTAACATCATTAAATATGTTGAGAATAAATTCACACTACATGCCCATCAAATTCTGGGCCCAATGGCCAAGTTTAGGCCCACGAAGATATTAATTAATAAGCAATGCCTATTAATTAAATAGACAGATATATTCCAATTAGGATAATATTAGAATAAAGACGTCATACTTATCTCTACAAGATGACTATTCAAGATTATCTCTACATGATATCGGTTGAATGTTTATCTCTACATGATAGCTGTTGAGTTCTATCTCAACTCTGGACTCTCAAACCAATTCAAATAAGAAGATCCAGTTCAAGTCTACTTCAGCTCCCCAAGCCTTTAAATAGGCCCGTACACAAGGTACTAAAACATCTTGAATCCTGAAATATCCACACACATATTATTGAGCATATTGAATTATTGTGCGCCGAAACTTTCTGACTTTGGCATCGGAGTGTCCCTGGTAATATTGCCTTTTTTGTAGTGATTTGGAGCGCATGACGACTATTGAAGATCCCAAAAAAAGCGCATCTACTGTGTTGAAAACTGTTCTAACAATTGGCGCCGTATGTGGCAATGATTAGTTCGTTTCTCATAAAAAAAATTAAAAAAAAAAAAAAAATTCATCACGGTGCGAGCACGCATTCCGGCAGCAACCAACCGGAAGAATTCGCCGATTTGCTTCGGCCATAGCAGATCTGCACAGTGCGGTGTCCAAAAAATATATATATTTATATCTTCTGCTTTTGGCCAATACAAACCTGGACCTATGGCTTCCCAAACGGAACCTAACTCCCACCCAGGTTCTCAAACATAACCTAGTTCTAATCCTATCATTCTCTCTTTCCCCTGGGTTACTCTACCCTTTTCCCAATATCTGTTTTCTTCTGAAGATCGTTCCAGAACCCCTGGGCAATTGGCCCATAATTATTTTCCTGCTCATTTTCATTGGATTCCTAAACATCCTTTGAAAGATTTGTCATTTTTCACTGATATATTGATCCAAACCAAATCTGTCAAGTTTAGGCCTATTCCCAAAAGAGACAATCCCTAAACGATTGTTGGGACCATTGCCTATATTGTCAAATTCATCTCTGTCGAAGAATGAGGTTCTCACCCCTCTCAGCTTCTTCCTTCTTCAAATTCCCAAATTCCCTATTCCTATTATGATTATGTCAATGCCTGGTTTCGTTTCATGAAAATTTGGAGGAAAGTAGGAGACGGCAATATCTCCGGGAGATTTAGAAGAAGCAGAACGATTAAGTTCGACAAAGAACAAGTTCTGGTAGTAAGGGAGAATCACGTAGTCAGATTTAAAGACAAACGTTTTATCATGTCTTATGAAGGGATTTTTGGGTTTATCAGAAAAGGGATTATAGAAGGAGGCAAGTGTACTTGAGTACGTCATTTGGGAATCATAAGAAGGAGCAAAGGGAGCAAATCTGTTGGTTATGGCAACAGATGAAATGGGCAGGGAAGAAGCAAGGGAGGAGGATTCTGACTCTATAGTCAGAGCTTTAGAAACAGTTTTCTCTTTATCTTTTTTGCTAGCCATGGTGGCACTGCAAAAATTCAAAAGGAAAATAATTAAAATCAAAAAGGTGAAAACCTTTATAAAATATATGCAGAATAACGTCAAAATTATTCTTTGTAAAACAGAAATAATAATATGCGCCATATGACAGGGATAGGTATGATCAAAGTATTCTAGGTAAACACGACCGTTAGGGGGGTGTTTAGACAAGACAACACTCTGATGGTAATAGGGTCCTCATCCGTTTCTAGATCTAAGGACTGTCTAAATTTAATATCCAACCTATTAACATCAATTTCAAATTTTGACGCAAAATGTATATGAATATTAACATCAAATTTAACAGTTGAAACACCAATTTTGTTGACAGAAAATGGATAAAGTAAAGCAAGAAAAGGCATACCAAGAATTACCCTTTCATCCATGTTTTTGACAAGCACAATAGGAATATGAAAATGAATATTATCAAAACAGACATATGCATTTTTTAATTCAAAATCAATATGCAATTTGCTTCCACTGGCTGAATGCAACCATTGTGTGGATTTTTCAAAATATTTGCTGGGAATGAAACCTTCTTGAATGCAATTCAAGTCAGAACCGGAATCAATCAAAGCAAAAACATCAAAAGAATAATCAGGAGAAATGGTAATTCTGACATTTGAATACCATCTCGGAGGGACAAATTTCCTGATCATACTGACAATCTTAATCTCATTGGACAAAGATTTATGACAGTATTCTTCATCATCATGCTCAGAAGTTATTTCGTTATCAGAAATACTTCCAGGAAAAATTTGTTTAAGATTTAAAAGCAAAAGCTTTTGTTGTAAATCATTGTTTTCATGATTGACATTTTGCAAAGCAATTTGCAAGTTGACAATATCTTTCTTGATGTTACTAATCTCATGCTGCAAATCTGAGATAGTAACTACCTTGGTTTTTTGTTTTGAAAACCGTTTCAAGGTATCTTCAAGAGAAATAGTGCCGACAGGTTTTTCAACAACATCTTTGGTCATGAGTTTCTTAAGTTTTTTAAGATACTCTTCTTTCAAATCAGGGTTTTCAATTTTTGAAATCAAGGTAAGAAGCAAATCTTCTTGTTCTTCTGATTTCGTTAAGACAGCAGGTTTTTGAATTGCAGCAGGCATCAGTGCAACCAATTTGAAAACAGTTTTCAGAAATTTCTGAGGCAGATCGATATTCTGAATCAGATGATTCAAGAAGATCATTCTCAGAAGAATAGTCTGAAAAGGCATTGTTTTGAAAGATTCTAAAGATTTTTTGCTTTTCATCGTCATTGATGTTTAAAGCATTAATTTCTTTTTTAATCTTTTTGGGAGGTTTTGGGCACTTGTCAGCATAGTGTCCTGTTTCTCCACAATTGAAACATCTATTTTTTGAAAAATATTTTTCAAATTTAGATTCTTTACTCCGTTTAGGAGGAGGTTTAGAAAATTTAGGTTTATTAAATTTTATTTTCTTGTTATTATTGTAATATGGAGGGGATGATTTCATGAGAGCTTTAGATTTTTTCCTATGCATTTTGGATGGAGCCATAGGAGGTAATCCAAACTGTTCACAAAAATTTCCCATTTCATACTTAGCTTTCTTGGCGTTTTTAAGCTGCTGTCTGATCATCTTTTGACCGATGCACATCTTAATGCCAAGTTTTTTGACAGTTGAAAACAAATCACCATAAGTTAAGTTTTCAAAATCGATGAGACCAGTGTCAGTACTGATCAATTCATCTTTGACTTTGTGAACAGATAATGAAGGCAATCTGTCAATGAACTTTTCTTTCCAATAAGGTTTTTGACTATCAGGTCTAACCATGACACGAGAAAGAAAAACATCTTGATACCATCTATAGTCAGACATAATAGGGCATCGAAGATTGTTCCAATAATCAGAAATTCAGGAAGTGATATTGGAAGGAGTTCCGACAAAATGTTTGATAATTGTATAGATCAGGGAGTTAACACCATCAGGTTCACCCATGCCAATTTTCTCATCGAAAATGGGTAGTCCTTCTTCATCACTCTTTACTGCTTTCCTGATCTGATCTCTTCGATCTTCAGTGAGATAATTATCCCACCAATTTCTAAGAGTACCAGAAAACCCAGTAGCAAGTAAATCCACAATATCAGCTTGGCTTTTATTGTGATTCGTGAGATAGGCATTAGTAACCATGGACATATGATTCATCTTATTGAGCAGTTCTTGCTAAGACAAACCATCAATATTCCACTCATACAATTTATCAGCAGACGCAGAGAATTGGGATTGGAGAAACCTTTCCTCGAATTGTAAATCAGGAGGAGTCGGTTTGGAATAAAAATTCTTTGTAAGATTGAAGGGTTTAGATCCGTCATAGATCCTTTGGAGTTTTGGCTCCATTTCAATCTTTCCAAAGTTTTGTTCAAGAATTATGATGTCAGAATCAGTGGATTCTTGAGAAGAAGTTTTAGAATCAGAAGAAGAAACTTTTTTGATAACAAAATTTTGTCCAGAAGAACTGGTATGAGCAGTAGTCAATTCAGAAAGCAATTTGTTGACTTTCTCAAGGTTCATTTGAGAAGTTGTTTTCAAACCAGAAGGTTTTGACAAATCAGGAAGAGAAATTAGGGGTTTTTCAATCTTTGGAGGAGCTGAGGAAACTTTTGGATCAGAAGAGAGATAGGGGAGTTTCTCTTCGATACGGTCCAATTGTTGTCCTAAAATATGCAAAGATTGAGCACAAAAATTATTTTGTTCGATAATTCTCCTATCGTTATTAATAGGATCCTTATCATGAGTTTTGAAAGGGGAACATTTGACAACCATTTTGTTGACATCAAGAAGAGTATTTTCAAGAGGAGGATGAGAAGATTTGATGACAGATTTATCTTCTTTGACAAAATTCTTTTTGACGACATTCATAACATTATCGACAGGAAAATGTTTTTGAAGATAATCAAAAAATAAAATATGTTTTTGGGACTCAATCATCATCTCAGTCCATTTGACTTTGATGAGATCTTGTTCCTTGGAAGAATATTTGGCACGAAAAAGCATGCCGAAGAGCACGATTTGCTTTTGACAAGAAATCTTTTGACAAAGCAGGCCAATCAATGACAGAAAAGAAATCTTTGATTGGAGAGGTAGAGGTGATAACATTACACTGATGAGGAGCAGTGGGAAGAGGAGCATCAAAATCAGAAGCAGAAGGAGAAGTAGATCTACCTTCGTCATCCGTTAGGGGATGATTTCTAGTAGAGTAAAAAGCAAAAGAAACTTGGGAATCAGTAGAAATTCCTTTGAGTTTCAAATCAGGGTTAACAGGGCAAAGAGGAGGAGAGGCGTTAAGTGACTTGTCCACATCTTTATCACGACGACGAAATCCTTCTGAGGTTGTTGAACCCGTAAAAGAATTCCTTCATTCGTTAACCAACAGAGGCCTTTCATACAGCGGACGTTCAATCCTGCTGGAAAGTCCTAAATCAGAAAAATTGATTTTGACAAATCCATCCATATATTGTTGGATGTAATCAAGATTAGAGGCATCATTAACTACTCGAGAAGGTTTTACAATACCTTCCAAAAGCCACTCGTTGGGGAGGTCAATCTCATCCCAGCGAATCATTTTTGGAGTTTTGATTTTTGCATTCTGAGTAGAACTTTGAATTAACAAAGTTGATTCACCTGAATTCTTGATTACAGCTTGTGGATCTAGATTTGTCTTCATCAATTTATAATAAACACGATAGATGATAGCAAGGGGTCTGCTACCTTATTCATGTTATAACCAGAAGACAGAATATTAAGCGTCAAAGCTTTTAAAATATGCAAATCAGACAAAGCAAGAGAAATGTTGGGGAAGACATCAAAATGGACAGGACCAACAAACAAGGAAGATTGAATCATTCCAAGTATACTGGTCTTAAAATCAAGAAATCTTGCGTCACGCAAGCAAAGCAAAACAGAAGCATTAATACCAAGTCGAGTCAATGGCTTGACTGCAACTTGAACACAACCAACATGCAAAAACTTATAACCTTTAGCAAGAGAGTCGTTAATGAACCTCTTGTTGAACAGGGTTATAGTTTGATCTTTGCCGGTAATAGCAAAGGTTTGTTCGACAGTTTTGACAGAAAATTGAGATTTAAAAGAAGATTTGAACCAAGAAGTAGTGTAAACATCCTTAGCGTCCAGCTTAGGGATGTTCCATTTATCAAAACATAAATTATTATCAGATTCAACAGAAAAATTTTCAAAGTTAACCACGTCCGGTGGCAAACTGGAATTAGAGCTGACAGAAGAATTAGATCTCCACATTTTGACACACAAACTAAACTCAAAATTACACACTAGGTAAAGTCTTAAAGGATCTCATCCTAGGTACTCACTCACTGGGTAAACTTCCTAAGGATCTCCTTCCTAGACGCTAGGTTTATCCACACATACCCTTGGCCGCGAAACAGCGCTACACATACCCTTGACGCCCTAGACGCCAAACCCAGGCTTAAGCGGGACTTACAGGTACCTCGACAACTGTAGTAACGGGGTGATAGGCAAACTGCACTGACGGGGTGGTAGGCAAACTGCACTGACGGGGTGGTGGACTACCAACCAACAGCTAGGATCTCGACACAGAAAAAGGTTAACAGGGGGTAAGCAAAGAGGAGAAGAGCAAGACAATACTCAAGGGGCAAAAAGGAGAGCAGGGTGTACATCAAGCAGCAAAGAGATCGCAACTCTTAGGGCTCTGATACCAAGACGAGGGGGGGTGGAAGCGCAGTCTGCATATAGATCCAAGGTGTAGGGGAGAGGGATGTACGTGCATTTAATGATAATTAAAAAAAGCAGATAGAACTGTCCAAGAAGGCGGTATGATAGTTGATAAATCAAAGATATAAAAGACAGGAGATAAGATAAACAAATCTTGATAAAAGTTCGTTAAAGAACTTAAAATCGTTACAGATTAAAGATAGGCTTACAAAAGAAAGCGTTAGTGCTTACTGAAGTAAGAGACAGATGACAAGGGAATGGCAAGAAGATTTCTGAGGAAGAGCTCTAGAGACTCTGAATAACCTCTAGAAAAACTGCTGCCTTACAATGGGGGAGGGGAGCCCGTTATATAGGCTGATTACAAAGCATAAAACAAAATACAATCAATTACAAAATAGTAAAAGCTTGCGCCGCGTCAGTGCGGTCACATGTGAACAGTAGTGGCACGTTTGATGCCAATCTTGAACAGTGAAAGTCGCCTGATTGAACAGTAGCTGTCGGCACTGTAGTGTCGCAGACAAAACATGAACAGTGAAGTTGAACAGTGCATTTGAACAGTAATCCTGAACAGTGTCGTCCGGACAATGAACAGTAAAAAGTGAACAGTGATTTTGCATAGTAACTTTGAAGACAATCTGAACAGTGACCCGTTTGAAATCACCAAACTTCTTTTGCTGTCGTTTATGGACAGTGAACTGAAAACGACCCGTCAGTGGAAAGGTTCCAGTTCTTTTTCTTGAGGACCTTGTTGTCGTTAGGGACCAACATAGCAACCGTCAGAGGTCTTTTACATATCTTCAATCCCTGGATAAGGATAGTATTCTTGAGTATCCTCATAGTAGGGATTCTGGAGGGGATTTAGGAGAGACTTCTTCTGGGACGATGCGGACTTTTCGTCTTCTTCGTCGTTGTCAGAATCATCATCAAGGGTAGCAAGAAGGGCTTTAATCTTCTCTTCTTTGAAAGAAGATTTCTTCTTGGAAGAACTGGATGAGGGGGTAGAAGCAGGAGAAACTTCTTTTTCTTCTTTTGGAGAAGAAAATATATTGGGGGTGACAAGGAGAGGGGGTTTAGCCATTAGTGGCTGGGCCTTGAGGGCCTGAGACATGCCTTTGACAGAGAGGACAATGTTATCAGTTAGTGAGCATTTATCCCACCATTTGATAAACCATTGTCGTTGAATCTTGTCATCAGACAGGTGGTAATTCCATTTCAGAATCCATGGAATTTTGTATTTATTGACAAAATAAAGAATAGTTGGAAACTTGGCACCATAAGAATCAACTTTGTAGCTGTTCTTAAATAGTTGGAAAGCTTCAACTAGCTGGAGGGAAAGGATATCAGGAATCAAACCAAATTGGTTCCACCATCTGGCAAACCAAAGGGGGAAGATACCGGTAAAATTCTTATCGAAATTAACAAACCAAGAATGATCAAAGACAGAAGTTTGGTAAAGTAAAAATTTAAACCAGGCATCGACATAATCATAATAGGTACAAGGAATCGAAAATCCGTTAAGGGATCTCGTGACAGAGGGATGGTTGCCCCATTCCTTTTTAGATATAATCCGTTTGAAATAGACACTATGATAAAGTATCTTATTTGGATTAAGCCTGTCAGGAATAGACTTGAAAGAGACAGAATCAGTCTGCTTTAAAACAGCAGAATAAAAAGCCTAATTTTTCTGCGAATGTTCAGGAATCCAATGAAAATTTGGAGGAAGATATATATATATATATATATATATATATATATAATAGCACGTGAAGGGCCGTACGTTGGAGGAATTTGGAGAAGAAAATTGATGTTTGGCAACAGGTTTGTCTTATTCATTTATATTCCCGTTTTGGTTTTGGAATAGCTTATCTTGATTTAAGTTTATATTCCTATTCTTGTTTAAGAATAGGTTACCTTGATTTAAGCTTATATTCCTATTCTAGTTTAGGAATAGGCTATTCTGGTTTAAATTCCAAGTTTGGTTTTGATTGGTTATGAGAATAAGGTAATTCTTATTCTAAATTATTACATTTTGGGGATACTCTATCCCGGATAAGAAGAAAAGGAAAAAACAAAAAGGAAGAAAAAATCCCACCATGGTGGTCACAATGCGATCGGGAAGCACTGCAATTCGATAGTCACGAACGGAAATAGCCAACCATGTTGGTCCATTGGTCCAGCCTAATCCGAAACCGGTCATTCACGCCGGCCAGATTGATCCAATAGATCCAATTATCAGCATCAACCCTGTTGATCCCATAGTTCAACCGGTCATTCACGCCGGCCAGATTGATCCAATAGATCTAGTTATCAGCATCAACCTTGTTGATCCCATAGTTCAACAGGGATCAGTTCAACACAACACACCTCCCCGTCAACCGGAAATGGGAGATCCTGAACACTTTGCGGCAATGGCAGCGCAAATCGAAGCCCTAACACGGCAAAACGCAGTCTCATCGTGAGAAAACCCGTGGTAGGCGGGACGAAGAAGAGCACATCAGCCGTGTTAGTACTCATAATCATCCAAGAGGAGGACACCAAGAAGACAACTTCAAGTAGCATGCAAGCCGAAAGGAGGAAAATCGGGTGAATGATAGCAAAATCAGTGGTACCCAAGATAGAGATGACGAACTCATCCGAAGGATGGCAGAGTTTGACAAGAGGTTCACCAACCTGGAGATGGAGCGGAAGAATAAAGGGAAGGACACCTTTGTGGAGAAGATGTTGCAGGGAACCGGTTCACCTTTTTCCCCACGTGTGGACGAATACCGGTTGCCTGAAAAATTCAAGGCTCCTCCTATGATGAGTTATAAGGGGGTTGGAGATCCAATCGAACACTTGGAAGATTTTCGGTCACATGTGCGCCTCCTTGGTATCCCAGATGAGGTGGCTTGTAGGGTCTTCCCTTAACTAAGTTTATGACTTCACGGATCCGAAAGAAACCACTGTCCTATTTGCTGACTCTGAAGCAGCGCAGTGATGAAACCTTGAAGCAATTCATAACTCGGTTCAACCTAGAGAAGACAGAAATTGAAGAACCCTCAGATGACCTAATATACTCAGCGATTTATCATGGACTCTTGACCAAAGAGCCAGTGATGAGGAAGATGGCGTGAAAATCACCGAGCAATCTACAGGAATTGATGAGCAAGGTACAAGAGTTCATCGATGAGGAAGATGGCGTGGAAATCACCGAGCAATCTACAGGAATTGATGAGCAAGGTACAAGAGTTCATCGATGAGGCTGATGTTCTAGAGGTGATAGATAGCACGAGACATCCGAGACAAGAAGAAGATATAAAGAAGGGGACCCGTAAGGTAGTGGAGAAACATAAACCTTCAAAGAAGAAGTACCAGGACTATGATTTCACGCCTCTCAATGCTAAGATGTCAGAGGTGTTGATGGAGATCAAAAAAGATCCAGAGTTTGTCCGGCCACCAAAGATACCGGGCAATCCTCCAGAGAAGAAAAAGGATCGATATTGTGATTTTCATGAGGCTAGAGGTCACTATACCAAAGGATGTATAGCCCTGAGGCTATTGATAGAAAAATTTATCAAGAATGGTAAGTTGATTCAATTCTTGGGGGGTCGGAGGGATCAACCAAGGAATAACCAGGACCGCCATGCTCGGGAATACCATCCACGGGATCACCCACGCCAAGATGGAAGAGGCTGGGAGAACCATCCCCGGGAAGATGAACCCCAGGAGCATGGTAACAGAGGAAGAGAAAGGAGTCGGAGCCGACAACGCGGAGATTTGAGACACCAGGATGTGATAGGTGAGATTTGGATGATAGCTGGAGGATTCACCGGTAGAGGAAAGACTAACTCCACAAGGAAGACTACTTCCAGGATCGGGTGAAGCAGTGACAGGAAATAGCAAGGAACGCGAAGCATCTGAAGAAGTACTATCAGTAGTACACCTAGAGTTTGGTTTATTTATGCTTTTATGCTTTTATTATTTGATTGTCTTTCAATAATAAATTTGATTTGAATAAAGAGTAATGCTGATTTAAGCATCGGAGTGTCCTCAGTCCTCCGAAGACCCCTTTTGACAATTACTCTTTGGTAGACATGACAAGGAGAAAACCTTGGACAAAAACATGGAGCTATTTCGAGGTGAAAGGGGAGCAAAGGTTCATTCCCGGAGACAATGAGAAAACCTTGGACAAAAACAAGGAGCTACCCCAAGGCAAAAGGGGAGCAAAGGTTAGTCCGTTGAAAGATTCATATATCATGGTTGTAGATTATTCTGCAGGTTAAAGCTTAGTTTGTCAAGCGGGATTCAATGAAGAACCGGGTAAATCACCCCTGGATATTTCAAAGAAGAATCGGGTATATCACTCCCAGATATTTTAAAGAAGAACCAGGTATATCACTCCCGAATAGTTGAAAGAAGAACCGGGTATATCACCCCCGGATATTTCAAAGAAGAACCGGGTATATCACCCCTGGATATGTCAAGGAAGAACCAGATATTTCACCACCGAAGACAAGGAGGAAACCTTGGATAAAAACAAGAATAGGGAGACAACCCTCTAACACAAGGACAAGGAGAAAACCTTGAGCAAAAACAAGAATAGGGAGATAACCCTCTAAAACAAGGACGAGGAGAAAACCTTAGGCAAAAACAAGAACAATGAGAAAACCTTGGGCAAAAACAAGAATAGAGAGACAACCTTTTAAAACAAGGACAAGGAGACAACTTTGGGCAAAAACTATTAACGGGAGACAACCCGGTCAAAAAACAAGAAGACTCATTCCCGGCAACAAGGAGAAAACCTTGCGTAAAAACAATCAACGGGAAACAACCCGGTAAAAAATAAGGAATCACCCCAAGGTGAATCAGGAATAAAGGTTAGTCTGTTGAAAGACTTGTGAATTATTGTTTGAAGATTATTATGCAGGTTCGGAGCCTAGTTTCTCAAAACGAGCATTGGAGAGATGATCGGGCATGATCCCCGAGTATCTCAAGGATATAACAGGCTTAGCCCCCGGGCAAAGGAAATAGTTGGGGGGTACTCTCGGCAACCATGAGACAAGGAGACAACCTTGGGCTAAAAACAAGCAACATGAGACAATTCAGTCATAAAACAAGGAATCACCCCCAAGACAAGCGAGGAACAAAGGCTAGTTTGTTGAAAGACTTACAAATTACTGCTTAAAGTTTATTGTGCAGGTGTGGATTATTTTGGCGACTTAAAGAGGGACCCGGGCATGATCCCTAGGTATTTCGAAACTAGGACGGGTTTAACCCTGGGCAAAGGATAGAGCTGGGAGTACTCCGGGGAACTCAGACGATGCCAAAAACAAAGCTGAAAAGCTCCAACTGACGAGCTCAAAGCACACTCACAAGGGAGACACGAGTCTCGGACAAGGTCAAACAATAAGCCGCCAAAAGGCTTTGACTAAATTCCCATTACCCAAGTACCTTGGCTAAGGGAATTGGGGGGTAACTGTTGGGAATAAATTCACACTACAAGTCCATCAAATTCTGGGCCCAATGGCCAAGCTTAGGCCCACGAAGATATTAATTAATAAGCAAGGCCTATTAATTAAATAGACTGATATATTCCAATTAGGATAATATTGGAATAAAGACGTCCTACTTATCTCTACAAGATGACTATTCAAGATTATCTCTACATGATATCGGTTGAATGTTTATCTCTACATGATAGCTGTTGAGTTATATCTCAACTCTAGACTCTCAAACCAATTCAAATAAGAAGATCCAGTCCAAGTCTACTTCAGCTCCCCAAGCCTTTAAATAGGCCCCTACACAAGGTACTAAAACATCTTGAATCCTGAAATATCCACACACATATTATTGAGCGTATTGTGACTTTGGCGTCGGAGTGTCCCCGGTAATATTGCCTTTTTTGTAGTGATTTGGAGCGCACGACGACTATTGAAGATCCCGAAGAAAGCGTATTTATTGTGTTGAAAACTGTTCTAACCAAATATTTATAAGATAAAATGTTTACTCATATTATATCCTCAAAGGTTTCAACACTTTGAAGTCATGCTCAATTAACAAGGTTGATGGATCAAAAAATTATGCGGCCCACAATCTTAATTAATATGAATTACTTCCCATCCTGTAAATGGACCCATCTCCCCCTACACTAATTGTCTTTTCAAATTACTCAGATTATGGGCTGAATTCCCCTAAACATACTTTAATGAATTTTATTATTATTCTTTTTTCTTTTCTTTAAAAAAAAAAAAAAAACCTAGTAATGTAGTTCATGTCAAGATGCTGAGTGCACTAAAAAAAGGCTCACTAGTGTTTTTAAAAATCAAAGTAAAGGGAGGGTTTGGTGAAGGATTTCGGTCGGTGGGTCACCTTCATCAACACAACAAAACCAACCAACCAACCAACCAACCCCAACGGCCCTTTTAATTCGACACACCATGTCCACCTTTTCTTTCTTTCTTTCTTTTGTCTTGTCTGACCTCACCCTTTCTCCATAGCAATACTCCACCTCATCTATTTAGATCTACATATTATTATTCCCATTAAAATAGAATAAAAAAAAAATGTTCTAAATGTGTGGGTGCCTGGTAGACTCCGTCAAACACAGAGTCGTTCGATCTTATAATTCTTTAACCAAAAGGTCGAGGAGAGGGCTACCGTGATAGCGGTATTTGATGCAATTTGAGAACAAATCGTTGAAGAGTGCAATAAGACGATCAATGGAAATCTCTAATCCTGTTTCCTTCGACAAAACAACATATTCTATGATAACTTTGAAAAAAAAAAAGAGAGAATCGTTCCTGCTTTATTGCCCAAGCAACCAAAATTCTCAGATACGAGAATCATGTTGGAAAGAAAATAGGTGTGTCCGGCCTGTAACTACTTTACAAAAGTCACAAGTTTTGTATTTTTGGTTTTAAATAGTTTGAAAATGTGAAATATTTTTATCAAAAGTCACTGTCTCACATCATTCATGATGGTTATTTCTCAATACAATGCTTCAAATATGGATGGATGGTCATGTGACATAGGTGATGTGATCAAAGGAAACAATCATAGGGCTTTTCCATGATATTGCATTTTAATTTAAATATGTTAAATCAAAAGTTTAAGAACCGTTGCTAGTATCGATTATTTGCAATAGTCTTTAATAATATATTATAGATTTCAGCTACTTCTTGAGTGACAAATGGCCTTTTTTAAAAATAATAATAATAATGTTATTCTTCACACTCATTTATTACACTTAATTATTACATACATATTTTCAGTAACTTTTTTTAAGTTACTGACATAAAAAAAAAAAAAAAAAAAAAAAAAAAAAAAAAATCACTTAGAACATTTCCACATTATCAAATGTTTAATAATAGTTAAATCTGATTATTATGGGTGCTTTTTCCTCTCCAATAGAATTAGGCAACTTAACTTTTTTTTTTTAATTTTTTTTATTTATTGTGAACAGTAAATAAGCTGATTAACCTTTTTCGCTATTCAAACTATAAATTTTGTTTATTATTTTTTTTTTCTCTCACTTTCCTTCTTTTACTCTCTCTCCTCTTTCTTTCACTCTCTTCCACACAAAATAATATTTAAAGAAAATAAAGAGTGGAATAGAAAATCTGTTGGAGTATATAAAAAAATGTGTAGTACTTAAAGTAAAAATTTGTACTTTTTTTATAGCTATTTTGCCAACTTCTATCGGAAATGCTCTTAAAAATACCAACTCAACTGACATAAAATGAGTAATGCTATTCTTTACCATCATTTCACAGTGATTTTACACTGATTGATATCATATATTTTGAATAATTTTTTTATTAATCACTTTATAAAAATAAAATAAAATAACTTAAAACAAATCACCACACAAACCACCTATATAAAATAGATTTAAATAGCTTACTCCAATTTCTTCTTTATATGAAAACAACCGTTCTATCCCAAAATTGCATTCATAGAAGTTATAGAACAGAAAGAAGAAACAGGAGTTGGCGTACCCCAAACGCTCAACCCTCCCACGTCACACCCTCTCCACCAATTTCACGGCAATGGTTCCACACTTTCTCAGCCCAGTCTCCCTCTACGGCATATACCTCCGCCGCGCTTTCACCGCCTCCGGCCTCTCATCACAGAGCATCGACGTGGACAGCGAAACCACCATCCATTTCTGGGGTCCCACCCAAACCACCCAAAAACCCTCGCTTGTTCTAATCCACGGCTTCGGTCCCATAGCGCTCTGGCAGTGGCGCCAGCAGGTCCAGTTCTTCTCCCCTCACTTCAACGTCTACGTCCCTGACCTCGTCTTCTTCGGCGGCTCCACCACCAGTTCGTCGGAGAGAGCCGAGACCTTTCAGGCGGCTTCGGTCGGAAAACTGCTCGAGATCTTGGGAGTGAAAAGATATTTCGTGGTGGGAACGAGCTACGGCGGGATTGTGGCCTACCAGGTGGCGAGGATGTGGCCGGAGAGAGTTGAAAAGGCGGTCATCGCGAGCTCCGGGGTTAATATGAGACGGAGAGATAACGAGGCGTTGATGAAGAGAGCAAAGTTGGAGAAGATTGAGGAGCTTATGTTGCCCGTCACGGCGAGTCAGTTACGGACGTTGATGGGTTTGTCCGTTTCCATGCGTTTCAACATCGTTCCCGACTTTTTTCTCAACGACATGGTGCAGGTAAATATCTTTCTTTGTTGACAAATACCCATGAAACACCTCACACGGTTGTGGCACCTCACCGGCGTGGTGGGTAGCACTACTCCCAATGGACTTAATTTTGTTTTAGGGTTAATATATTGAGAATAAAAACTCTCAATTTTACTATTTTTATTTGGATGAAGATAAATAGCTTAGCACGCCGGCAAAAATATTTTTTTGTTTTTTTAATTAAAATATTTTTTTAAAAAAAATTTCTTGCATGACATGCTCGCGTGCTCTGAATCACGGCTTTTTTTTATTTTGATGCAAACTATTTTTCCCATGAGAAAGAAAAATACTAAAATACCCTCAATTTTTTTTGTTTCTTTTTTCATTTTTTAATGTGATATTAAGATTAAATTTAGAATTATATAAAAGTTGTATGAGTATACATGTCATTTCATATATTTTAACGTTAAATCCTAACTAAAGAGATAGGTTCGTTGTGAATAAATATTACTTTAAAAGTCACCCTCTTCATCAGTTTTTTCTTCCAAATTTTTCACTAGACTTCTTCTGTCACGTCAACCAGTTGCCAAATCACTCACAATCACGTCATTATATTATGTAAAATTACAATTATATCATTTAAAAAAAAATACACACACTTGAAGGTGGAGGCCGGTGTCCACCAGGCATCAGCCATCTAGAGAGATTGCCTCCACCCATTCCACAAAGAAGGGGCGGAGCTTCCACCCACCTCCTTTGTTAATCCACAGAGCACTCCACAAAGTAGGAGTTGTAGAATTGTGTGAAAGTACGCATCCACCCACTCCCTTACTGTAAGGTTGGTGGAAGTTTGTGGAGGTGGAGGCCTCCACCACCTCATGGATGAGGGGCCTTCACCACATCAAGTTTTTTCCTAGTTTTTTTATTTTTTTATTTTATGGTAATTTTATTATTGTTGAGTACATAATTGTAATTTTACAGAGTATGTGTGGTTACAACTTACACGTAACTTAGCAATTAGCTTATTAATAATAATAATAATAATAATAAAAAGCTGACAGAGTGATTTTGAAAGCAATGAAACTACGAATTGATTATTTCTTTGTTTTTAGCAAAAAAAGTGACTTTTAAACCGGTAAAAAACAATTTTCTTTCCCTTTCTTATTATGATTTCATTTTGCTTTTGTTTTCCAAGGGATACGTTTTCAACATTATTGGCCAAAGTTAAATCATTAGACTAATCTAGTAGTTAGGTAAAGAATAGTTGAAATGTTCGAGGTTTACCCATAACACACTATAATTATTCTAAAGTATTTTAAATTGAAAAATGTTATGTGCTCTCTTAATGTTCTTCTGGTGTCTTCTAAGTCTTAGGTGGATATTATTTTTTAAAAATCAAGTAAGAGAAATAAGTGATTTTCTTTTTTGTTTTTTAAAAAAATAATATCCACCAAGTACTATGATGACACTAGGAGAACATAAAGAGAGCACCTAACATTTCCCTTTGAAATTTACGTATGCATTTATATAGTATAATCTCCAATCCATTTGACGTGTAACGGAATTTTCCTTGATATTGAAAAAACAAATGCTTAAATAAAAAAAGTTAAAAATGAAAAAAAGCTCATTGAATTTTTAACATTTTCAAATTGATAAGTGTGACATTTAGATATATCAAACTACCATTTTATAGAAAATTAGCTTCGGCTCATGGGCCACTCCCAAAGGGTTCGGGGTGGCTTGCTGGCCACCTCCTTCATTTGGGTGGCCGAACCACTTCTAACCTTAGATTTTTTTTTTTTTCTTCAAAAAAATTAATAATTAAAAAGGAAAATTTTGAATTTTTTTTTTTTTTTTAATTGCCAAAGTGAGGGTGTTTTCAAAAGATTTTGATCAAAATTTTGTTTTTCCATCCATTCTGACAGTCAACACTAACAAATAGGCATTTTTTTTCCCCACAAAATAATAGTTTGATATATCCAAGTGTTACATATAACAGTTGATATAATTTTTTTTTGAAAATGACTGATTGTTCAGGGTGCTTAATGCTTTTAACCCTTAAACAAATAAAAGATCAAACAAATTAAGGAAAACTTCACTTAAACCCTCATATACTTTTATTTTGTAATCTTTCCTTCAAAGTTTAAAAACTCTCAATTAAGTATATTTAACTTAATTTCAATTTTCCATTTCCATATAACAATATAGTTATTTGACAAAGATGATGACAGATGGATATTTGATTTGGATGCAGAAATTGTACTCAGAAAACAGGAAGGAAAAGATTGAACTTTTGAAGGGACTAACCCTTGGGAGAGATGACACACCAAACGTGCATCCTCTTAAGCAGGTACCTTTTAATTTATGAACATAAAACAACACATATAAATATTTGTACAAGAATTCTTTTTCAGATTTGAGGCAATATATTACCATAATTATTTGTACCTCCATTTGTCCTATAGGAGGTCTTGATAATATGGGGAGACCGTGACCAGATATTTCCCTTGGAGATGGCTACCGAACTCAAGGAGTATGTGCTCCTTTTCCCTCTCTCTTAATTTCAATTTTAGGTTCTGTGTTTGTACGACGAAAAATAATAATCAACAAAAAAATATTTTCCGCTTGATCGAAAAAAGGTTTTTTAATTTCCTTGAAATGATTTCTATTTTTGAAAACTGTAAACCATTTTTTGAGTTTGAGCTTCTCATTCTCAAATCGACGAACTCAATCGAGACGTTGTCGAGATCCCGCTGGGACTTCATTGGGCCACCAATGTGACTTAATTAAGACACCGCCGAAACTCGGTCAGAACTCGTCAAGACCTGGCTGAGCCACTGTCAAAATTTTTAATAAAAAACATTTTACATCGAAACAAACCGAGTAATTTTTACCTCAAATTTATATACCACAATTTATTTTGTTTTGGAGATTCTTCCAACCAATATGACAGGGTGAGAGTTTGTTGCATGGGTGCATGTTGCAGGCTTCTTGGGGAGAAGGCAAGATTAGAAGTGATAAAGAACACGTCACATGTTCCCCAGATTGAATGCTCTGGACAGTTCAACAACATTGTCGAAAATTTCTTAAGTGGGTCCTCATGATTGTTTTATTATATATTTAACGTAATCATGTTGGATTTAACGTAGCTAGACACCAAACATTCTTAATTTTGATAATATTATATGAAACAATGGATTTTGTGCGTGCTTCATGTATTCTCGATCTGCAATTCTGCATAGATCTATGTATGTGGTTGTCATTATTTTATATTAGTTGATTTAATATGTTTTAAGTAATTTTTTATACCAATTATTTAAAAAATTAGAGTGTTAAATTACATAAAATACGAAAATGAGCTAATAAATAAGTGTGAATAATAATATTATGTTTGTTTGTGTGATACATGCCAATTTTATCTGGACACTAGTGAGTAGTGATGATTTGGCATTTTCTAATTTGAATTTTGTATAAAGCCCTAGAGAACCCTAATTTCAAAAACCCTAGAGAGGGGGGTGGAAGAGAGAGAGAGAGAGAGAGAGAGGAAGGTGTTAGATAGGGAGAGAATTGAGTGAAGAGTTCAACAAAAAATACATTAATATATAAATTGGGACACTTTTTATTAGGGGTATCAAAAATTACTGGGAAACCGGAACCAGGAAACCAGGGACCCGATTCTGGTTCCGGTTTGGAAAAGCCAAAAACCGGGTACCTCGGTGCTGGTACCCAGTTTTTACCGGGTTACCAGAACTGGGTATATATATATATACTTTAGGTAATTAAATTAATATATATAAAAATCGGTTACCAGACCGGGTACAAACCGGATCGGCTAGTAACCGGGACCCCAGTTCCTTGTTCCGGTTTTCCAAAACCAAGAACCGGGTACCCCAGTTCGGTCCCCGATTTTGGCCAAAAACCAAGAAACCGAACCGGATTGACACCCCTAATTTTTATAGTAAAAACATTTAAGCTTGGGTCTTGTTAAGTATATTAACTATTTTTCTTTGTACTTATCAATGCATATTTATAACGAATATCCTTCTCACTTATGAGTATCTTTCACATTAACCTAATTCTTCATCGCGTATGAATCTTTTACACGATAGTCTTATTCGTAAACTAAAAGCTATCGGGTAAAGATATTGAACACGCCCGGCGTGCTTCAACAGTGAAGCACGCCGGACGTGATTTTTTTTATTATTATTATTTTATTATTTTAATTTTTTTGAAAAAAAAAAAAAAAAAAAAAATTTGAGCCTGGCGTGCTTCACTGTTGAAGCACGCCGGCGTAACTTGTATCACGACTCAAAGCTATCATACTCTTTTTACACTCACACAATAGTCCCACTCGTACACCAAGAGCCACTACACTTTTTAACCGAAGTGAAACTAAACACGTTAAACCAATACATTTGTATTAGCCGTGGAAACTAATCATGACTTTGATACCAATTATAAAGAAGAGAACTTGAGGAGTTCAACAAATAGTACATTAGTATACAAATTAAGACACCACTTCTAATCAAAATGCTTAAGTTAATGAACTTCGATCCACTTAAATATATCAACTACTGTATTTTTTTTTAATACTTTATCAATGTGTGACATAATACTAACAAATGCACTCACAACAAAAAATAATCCATATACCTTAGCTTGGAGTTTTGTTGGTTTCATTTTGTAGTTTTAACCTTGATTAATTTCATTTATTTTTTTTTGGTCTTTGATAATTTTATTATCATTTTTGGAGATAATTATAATTGAGAAATGCTAGGGCTTTGTTTGGCAAATGCCACACATGCCTGATACTATTCCTCACTTTTTTCATTTTCTCAATATTTTTTACTTTTTTACATCACATCAATTACTTTTTATTACTATTCAAATAAAAAAATCAATACAAAACAAAAATATTTTATACCAAATATTCTTACATTTTTACTTTTTTCATACCAAACATTCATTCTTTTGTTTTTCACATAAATCAATTTTTGCTAGGTTTTTCAAAACTTTAACAAAAGATTTAGTTGCAAAACGATATGTCACCGTCTCAGGGATGAAGTCGAAAAATTTTATGGGCAGAGTCCAGAGACCGAGGCATAAGCCAAAGCGTAAATTTTAATTTTTCATAAGTAAAAAAGAAAAAGAAAAAAGAGAGAATAAAGATATGGGTTGCAACCAGGCCCAAAGTTAAAGCCAATAAAGCATAAGAGGGAGTAGACATGTTGACACGTGAACTCCATGTCCGTGCACATGATCATGCTTCCTTCATTCTCATGTCATTCAAAGCATCGACTTATTGTACACGAATATTGCACAGACTATTTTCTCAAAAAAAAAAAAAAATACATATATATATATATATATATATATATATATATTGCATAGGCTATTATTACTACAAACCTTCATGGATAAAAAAGTCTTGATTGAAAACCTTTCATTTAGAAAAAACATAAACTAGAAGGAAAAAAAAAACTAAAGACAATTGAAACTTACACAAAGAATAAGCAACAACCTTAAGATGAGAACGTAGTCAGTACAAGTTGCGTCTTAAGATATGTGTTAGGGATAAAATATGTCCACCTATTTATATTTATCTATCATTTTGCTATTGTCCATTCATATGGTGACACGTGTCACCATTAGCTTATAAAAGGAGAAATGTCTTCTTTTTTCTAGGACTCTCTCTCATGTCTCTCTCTTTGGAGGAGACTCTTATTTCTCTATAACCTCTCCCACTCATTTTCATATATCTCACTTTATACACACAAATTATATGATATTAGAAGCATATTATCATTGTATATTTTTGTCTACACACAAGATGCTAACTAAAGCATCGGAGAGTCTTCGGCCCCAATCGAAGACCCTCTGACCGTGTTCTTATTTTACAGGAATACCATAGACGTACATGACTTTTACTCACAACCCAACCATAAAGAAATATCGCTAGCAAGTAGTAATGTGGACCAAAAATTGCATCAATAATATGAATGAAGCCTTATATAACATATGAACGAAGAAATATAATGCTACCATTTTTTTTTCATTTATTTGTTATTTGGAAAATTAAACCAACATACGAAAGTAATCTCTAAAAGTTTCAAATTTTAAGGTTATTGATTGTGAATTTGTGATTGTTTAGGATTAGAAAGGCAATGAGATGTATTATTGGATATTCAAGAAAGATAAAATTTAGTGGGTAGAGCCAAATCTCAAATAGGTAATCAATAGGTAGTTATGACTAAAAGTTGGGTTACTACAATTTTTAATAGGTAAGGCGGTAACGGCCAAAAGATATATTGGGAGGGACTATAGGGCTACAAAATTTTAGTGGGTAGCCAAAAAATTTTATTAGGCAAGACCAAAGAGTTTAATAGGTAGGGCCAAAAAATTAAAAATGAGTAGGGGCCATTTTTTTTTTTAATCTTTTCTGAGCTTGGGTAAGGCCAATTTGACTAAAAACTCAAATTTAACCCTACAATTTTTTTTTTTCCTTAAAGCATTGGGGGCGGCATATATGCGCAGGGGCAGGACTAGACTTTAAGGTTTGGGAGGGTAGAACTAACAAAAAAAAAAAAAAAAAATCGGGGGCAAAAAAAATGTTTTTAAGGATATATTTTTTTTTTTAAAAAAAAAAACAAAAAATTAGGGGGAGGATTTAAAATTTTGGGGGCTGTAAGATGATGAAATTGTGATATATCATTTTAGAATCAAATATTTTTTTTAAAAATTTGCAAAAACCAGTATTCCTCAGTATAATTCCATGCAAAATGGCGTGTTAAAGACGTGGCAAAAACTTTTCCAGTAATTTGGACAACTCAGAAAGGGAGAGTGGTTTTTTTTTTTTTTTCTTTTTTTGACATGTTCACATAAGAGAAAAATAGGGAATTGAAACTAGTGACTTCCGCTTCAAAAGGTGTGGAAAGAGTTTTTTATTTTTTATTTTTTCGTTAAGGACTGATTTCTAAACAAATGAAAACCAATGTTTTATTTTCGCCCTAAAATTTGCATATCAAGTGGAAACTCAACTTAGAAGATTTTTGAAAATAAAACGAAAATAAAACAAAACCCGTTATTAGTCAAATGAATCCAACGGTTTAAGCGGAGGAGGATTGAATGTTGTTCCCGTTAACCAATATCCTTCGGAGTTGGTAGCGAATTGGGAAGAGATATATATATATATATATATATATATATCCTTCGGAGTTGGTAGCGAATTGGGAAGAGATATATATATATATATATATATATATATATATATATATATATAAAGTCACGGCGTAAGTGAGTGTATTTTCCCGAGAAACAAGCAAAAAAAAAATTTAATATAAGTAGGGAGTTTCTTTATCTTGGTCCGTCTTTATAAGTCTGACCGAAGATAGAAGGGGAGGGGAGAAGAGGCTTGCAGCTTTCGGCGCTCTTTCGTACACTTTCCCTCCTTCCAGATTTAGCTGCCCTTTTTCTTTCTCTAACTATATATAAATATAAATAAATAAATAACTCTTACTAATATCCATTTCTACGACATTTTTTAATCTATTTATATAAAAGAGTGTATATGGTTTCTGAACAACACCAGAGGGAACTGCTTTTCTCAGCTTCATTCTCACTGAATCCACCAAATCTACCGCCATTTCTTCAACTCCACAGCTCAGAAAAACAGCCTCTTGGACCTTGGTTATCAGGTAACTTCTTTTAAGCCTCTCGTTTTGTGTTGCATTCCCAAATTTTCTACTCGCAGATCTTTCTTTTTTTCTTTTTTGGGTCGGATTCTGCTGAGGAAATCGCGGTGATTCGATCTTAAAATGGTAGATCAAGAGGGTGTGTATATCATTTTCTTTTCAAAAAAGATGAAACTTTTTGTGGGTTTCTCATTGCGAAGCATTTTGGATGGTCTTTCTCGTGAATTGATTTTTGAGGAATTCATTTGTTAAAGTAGTTTGATTTAACTATTTCATCAATTACGACTAATGGCCTAAGATATTTTATTTTAATTTTTAATTTTTTAGTTTTTTTTTTTGGGTCTGGGGAGATGTAGCTCATCTTTATTGATCACTGGATGTTCTAAGTTTTGTGATATAGGTAAGCTCGAACTGATAATGAGTGATAACACTACATTAAGGAGTTGAGACTTCTGGCAAAACTTTACTCTGCATCTTCTATGCTGTCTATTGTGATTGAAAATATGGGCTCATTCTGCAGCAGAAACCGTCACTACAATGGAGCTGATACTGAAGAGAATGCACAGGTGAGTTATACTCAGTAAAATACGTGCTCTTTTATGCCCTTCTACTAATCGATGGTAGAGCAATTTTTATGTGGTATATAGACTTCATTTTGATTGTAATGTATGATTTTCAGGATGCAGAAATCGAAAGGCGAATTGAGCAAGAAACAAAAGCTGAAAAGCATATCCAGAAACTTCTACTACTTGGTACACCTATCTTAAACAGTATTTCTTATTATCTCTGTTGTTTTGCATCCACTAAAATCATCTATTTGGTAGTTGAAGCATGTCGAGATTGAAAAACTCGAATTCTAAGGATTGACGGCAACACATGGCATCATGCATAGTTTTTTCTTGTGGTGCTTTGCAAAAGTTAGATAGAGAAATAACAAATATGATTTTGTTGAGTGTCACCTGTCTTCTACAAAAAATGTGTACAATGCAAATTCCATTTCAAGTTTCATGATTAAGTAGTAGTTAAAAACCTTCCCAATGTCACCCTCTCGCGAAGGCGAAAAAATCTTAAGATTAAGGATAATCCTGGATTTTGTGATTGCATGGTTATTACAGCTTAATCTGTAATGCCTTTTAACATCTTGTTGACCTTTATTCCGTTCTTAATCCGATGAGTATCTACTGAAGTCCCATTTTCTTATTCGGGGACATTATTTGTTGATTGCTATTTGACTAGGGTCCTTTGGCGACAGATAGAGTTAGAGTTTATAAAAGTGTTATTGTGACTAGATGACTAATTACATATTTATTAGTTAATATGCTTCTTCTCATAGGATAAGGGAAAACCAAAAGTAGTGATATTTGCTAGCAACAATTAATATTCATACAGTTTTCCTTTTCCTTGTTTTGACCAGAATGTGACTTCCTTTTGTAGCTTTGGTGGTCAAGGTTGTGAATGCTTGGGTAGCTTCTGATTTTTGTTACTTATGTGTGATTGCCTTCCTTCACCCTTCTCTGTGCATCTAGGTCTAGGAGCTAATATCTTCTTCATCAATATAGTGATTGACGATATTTATTGGTTTATTATGTACCTGAGTTGCTAATTTCTAGGGCTCACCTTTCTTTTTTTCCACCATTGGAGTGGCCTAGTGTTCAAGCTTATTGCTTATATGCATAAAAACTTTTCCCTCTAGTTTTAAGTCTCCACATTAGGGGCTTAGGCATAAACACGTATTACGGGTTGTACTTCTTGTTGCTTTTTGGCTGATCCAAATGATGTGATCAATCTTTTGTTGTTAAGGTGCTGGAGAGTCTGGGAAGTCCACAATTTTTAAGCAGGCAAGATATTTTACAAGTCCCTCTTCCAAAGCGTATCCTCGTCTTTACTTGAGACACTAATATTTACACTAGAGTGCATGATCTGTGTGCAGATAAAACTTTTGTTTCAAACTGGCTTTGATGAGGCAGAGCTAAAGAGCTACATCTCAGTCATCCATGCCAATGTGTATCAGACTATAAAAGTATGCAATACTTGAAAGGGTGTGTTGGTTATTTCCCTTTCTGCATGTTACAAAGAGTATCTAGGCCAGCTGCTTCTAGTAAATAATATATTTTTCTTGAGCTTAGACGAGTCTTAGCCCTTGTTATGCCAAGGGAATCGGATAAATTTCAATCATTGTATTCATTGCATGCTGAATGTTATTGAATAGATACTGCATGATGGATCAAAGGAGTTGGCTCAGAATGACACAGATTCCTCGAAGTATGTTTTATCAAGTGAAAATAAGGTTTGAGTTCACACTTTGACTGCCTATTTTGTTGCCTTTGTGTGGTTTGATCGTTCAATATAGTGACAATAGTGCAAAAATGAAATCTGGTTCGAAAGTCTTAACATAATTTATTTTTTAAGTGAAAACCTTGTTCATCCCTCAATCTTGTTTTGGAAATGCTAGGCTTGTCAATTCAGTAGAACTTGCATTTTGTATCAGGCAATTGGCGAGAAACTATCAGAAATTGGAGGTAGATTGGATTGTCCACGTCTCACTAAAGAGCTTGCATACGAGATAGAGACTCTATGGAGAGATGCCGCAATTCAGGTAGCTGTTGCTTCTAATATGCTGATTGCTCTACACTTAAAAAATAATAATAAAATAAAATAAAACTTATCAAAATATGCTGATTGCTCTACAGCAGTCTCATTTTTTTATCCAGTTATTCAGTGCTTGTCTTGTCTTATTTTGATTAAGCTTTTCAGTCATTTTTTCCTTTTTATTTCCCTTTTTTAATTCTAAATGAAGCATGCTAAGTGTTTCTTTTACCCTGTAAACATAGGAAACGTCTGCTCGTGGTAATGAGCTCCAAGTTCCAGAGTGTGCCCATTATTTCATGGATAATTTGCAAAGACTGGCTGATCCAAATTATGTTCCTACAAAGGTACCTAATCTCCCTAATATTTCTTTATCACAAAAGGGTTTAAGTGCATAACATAACATTATGTTGTTAGTATCAGAATGTAAGGAAATGCCACATGCAGTAAAAAGGAGCTTACAGAAAATAATGTCACAATGATAATATCTGGACCTCTTGTGTATTTTCTAGTGTACTTCCTCCATTATGGAACAGAGTTTCTAGATATATCTCTCTACTACTTGCTCTAAGTCGTTCATTATATAGTCTTCAAGGTTTTTTTAAGACATTTTAACCAAAATTTTATCTGCACATGCTGTGATGCTGCTGTGGAGAATTGCTGCTGAGCTTTCTTATCTTCTTTCAGCTGTGTTGAAGGGATGTTTTAGAGCATTTTAAGTACCTTTATATGTCTTTTCTCAAGTTTGGATTGCTTATTAATTAATCTAATGTTATTTATCCACCAATAAAAATAAAACACTAAGCAGCTTCAATGAGCTCCCTTTCTGTTTTTGGCATGTGTCCGCTTTGCAGCCTTTTTTTTGGCCTTTGTTTTCAAATGGAAACTGCTTATCGTCTACCACTAGGACATTCCGGCAGAGAGTGTCTGTTACAAAAGCTATCTTGTACGACCACCCGATCCCCCAAACTTTGTATATATATCTCATGGCGTGCATCACATTATAGCATCTCTATATAATTAGTTATATTAGTTAAGTAGAAAGTATATGTTTGAACGAGTTTCTTAGGGTATTTTGGTATTGCAGGAAGATGTTCTCTATGCCAGAGTTCGTACAACTGGAGTTGTAGAGATTCAGTTCAGGTGAATATTCTTTGTGAAGTGTAAGATGACTTTCCATTATAAGGAAAATGTGGCTACTTTTCTTTTATCTGCAGCATGCTTTGGTGCTTTGTCCTTCTCTTCCTGAAGTCAGGAGCTGAACTGCATTTTTGACACTATTATGTGAATCCAAATGAAAAGGAGAAAATGCATTCACGCTTCATGTGCTGCTGCTAATTCATTTATTCTGCACATGTCCCACTTGTGGTGCTATTAATAACAACTTGCGGGTATTCCTTGCTTTATGGGTTAAGTAGGAGTTTGCAACAGTAGAGAAGCTTATTAATTCATACATGAGCATGATCTACGTAAAAATCTAATGTAGAATCTTGAGATGGGATATAAGAATCGACATGTAACTTCTCTATTAATATTGTTTTTATACCAATAAGATAAGATGATTATTTGTGGCCAGATTGCAACATTTGGCCCACTGGGCACTCAAAATGAGAAACAAGTCATCTCAACATAGCCTTTTTCCCTTTACCCAACTACTTGGAATTGACTCAGTAAATCCATTTTTGCCTTACAGCTCTGCCCACAGACAAATTTAGGGTTATGGGCACAAAGGCTGTATCCGCTGAAAACTCAAAATAAGAGACAACTTTACTCATGGCATTCCTCGTCACTTTGATTTACTAGCTTCTTGTTCTGCCTTATAATTCCATGGTGCAGATGACCAAATTGTGCTATTTGACTCTCTTATCTTTTCCTCAACTGCTTATAACTTTATTATCTCTACTTATCTTAATCTTTCTTGTCTTGCCATGGCTCTCGACTTTTTTATATAATTTATAAACAAATTCAGATCCACTGCTGACGAGGAATGGTGTCTATATATGGCAGCACAAAAAGATTATATATGACATAATCTATATAGGACTTATAACTTATAAACAAATTCAGATCCACTGCTGCGAAATGGTGTCTTATTTATGACATAATCTATGTACATACTAAATATTATTGTTTGTAAAGCAACCTATATCTATGTTTAAAAGCATGAATGTCCAGAACTCATGTTTTTTATTTTTATTTTGTTTAACAATACAATGAAGTTATCAACGACTCAATATTGGCAATCATTTTGGCAGCCCTGTTGGAGAAAATAAGAAAAGTGGTGAAGTATATAGACTCTTTGATGTTGGAGGCCAGAGAAATGAGAGGAGGAAATGGATTCATCTATTTGAAGGTGTTACAGCTGTAATTTTTTGTGTTGCCATTAGCGAGTAAGTTAACTGTTGCATTAATTTATCATCATATGCATCGAGCATGATGGCAATTAAGCCTGTCTCTGATTAACCTTAGTTTCGCCATTGAGGGTTCCCATTTGAACTGAACTGGTTTATCTCTCATTTTGCTTTTAGAGTTCTATTTGCTATTTTAAGGCCTCATTAATTGTTCGGATGATCTATATTAAAATTAGTACTTAAGTTGTGTGATTATATTACGACTAAGTTCACATAATAACCGCCATGAGGGCAGTAATTTCCAGTAGCAAAGGTTGTTCTATGTCTGGTGTTCCATTAGTTGGGGTGGCAAAGACAACCAAAATGAAGGTCTCAGAAATTTTGTCAGTTAAGACTCTGATTGGCACAATTGCCCACTTCTATCTCATAACATATAAGATGATAGCATTATAATAAATGTGTAAAGCTGAAGAAGGCTTAAACTGACACTTGTGTTTCAGGTATGATCAAACACTCTTTGAGGATGAAAACAGGAACAGAATGATGGAGACCAAGGAACTCCTTGAGTGGGTCCTGAAGCAACCTTGTTTCAAGGTTTTCTTTGATACCCCTTCTGTAATGTATCTTTGTACACGTACACATATCCATATGTACATGAATACATATATTGTGGAGAGTTCTTTTCCAACATATTCTCTCTCTCTCTCTCTCTCTCTCTCTCTCTCTAAATATGACTTGTTCTGAGCTTTATGTTTTGGACAATTAAGATTTATTTTACCAACTTATGCCTTTTTCTTTTTCAACCTTTCTGGGTGCAGAAAACATCCTTCATGCTGTTTCTAAACAAGTTCGATATATTTGAGAAGAAGGTTCTAAAAGTGAGAGTCAGTAAAACACTGCAAAATTAATGATTGTTGAAAAAAAAAACTTTGCATTTGTATGGATCTTTGATGTTCTACATTCTGTAGGTGCCACTAAACGTATGCGAATGGTTCAAGGATTACCAGCCGGTATCAACGGGAAAACAAGAGATTGAGCATGCATATGAGTAAGCATTTACATCTTCCTGCCCTTTATGCATGGGATAAAAGGAAGACTATTTAACCATTCTAAATCATCTGGCTTTCAGGTTTGTGAAGAAAAAATTCGAGGAGTTGTATTTTCAGAGCACTGCTCCTGATTGTGTAGACCGGGTGTTCAAGATCTATAGGACCACTGCCCTTGATCAGAAGCTTGTGAAGAAGACTTTCAAGCTTGTAGATGAGACTTTGAGACGGAGAAATCTCTTTGAGGCTGGCTTATTATGACCACACAGCAAGATCTTAGGCAAAAAAAAAAAGAAAAGAAAGTGTTTGTTGATTGAACAACTTCATCAGATTTTGGGCATTAAGGTCAAGTGTACTAAATAGTAAATATCAACTCGATTTTTGATATCAGCATTTAATTACAATTATATTCTGTTCAATTTATGGACCAAGAAAAGCTTTTAAGCTATTTAATGTTCTAGAATCATGGTTAAAAGGAAAAAAATGCAATGTTCACTACAACTTTGCTTCCTATTATTATTATTATTTCATGAAAAATGTGAAAGGAAAAAAAAAAACGTTTTTCTCATGAGCTAATGACTTCTTTTTCTTTGACTGACTTTTCTTTTCTTTATCATTACATGATCGAACTAGATTGGCAAAGGGCAATAATATTTTAACTGTATTCGGAAAATTTGAGGCGAAAGAAAGACCTGTTTCATATATCATATATGTCGTGGACAGTAAAGTAATTCTACACAGTAGGGGTTGATTATTGAAATTAATGTTCTGTTTATTATTATTATTATTATTATTATTATTGACATGTCCTTACACAGAAAGAGGAAGAGGGGAGGGAAATTTGATCTACTGACCTCTGTAAAATTTTTGTTTTTTGTTTTGTAGAATTTGAATCATTTTCAGGTCATTTACGAGCTGATCTTTGTTAATATGAAGGCAAAATTATTAAAAAAATATATAAAATAACAATTTTACCCTTATATTAACAAGAACAGGCTCTTTCCGGCCCACTTGCACCGGAGAATTCCTGTCCATTTAGTTTCATATCACATCAATACATTCTTTTAAATAACAAACAAAAAATAATTTTCAAAACACGTTAATGAAAACAGCCATTTTCAGGTTGGACTTTTAGTGCACCAAACGTATACGCTGTTTCTCTCCAATTCAAAGAAGACTAATTCAAGTAATGGTTTTGTTTGTTTTTGGTTGTTTTTTTCTTCTAATTGAACGAAGGAAAATGCTACATGGAAGCGGCTGCTTTTTTTTTTATGGGGGAAGGGGGGGGAAGTCCACATAACTCCCTCAAACTACCACTCAATTGAGAATGTTCCCCCCCAAACTACCAAAAATTGTCAATGTTCCCCCAATGACGAAATTACCCTTAGTAAATTTTTTTTTTTTAAAAAAACTAAAACTTCTAGAAAAAACCTAAAACTAACAAAAAAAAAAAAATCCAAACGTTGGCCATTTTTTTTAATCAATTTAAAAAAAAAAAAATCAATTTTACGTTTAAAAAAAATAAAATTTTTGTTTAATAAAATGAAATTTTTTGTTTTTTATAACTAAATAGAAAAATAGTTTTTTTTTTAAATAAAAATTTCCGTTTTAAAAAAAAAAAAATTTAAAAATTTTTGTTTAAAAAAAAATGTTTTTTTAAAAAAATATTATTTTTAAATTAAAATTTTTTGTTTTTTAAAAAAATCATTTTTTTATTTATAAGGGTATTTTTGTCTTATTGAGAAATCTATAGGAGTATTTTTGTCTTATTGCTAATCTTATAGGGGACATTGACAATATTTTGGTAGTTTGAAGGGGATATTGTCACAATTGAAAGTTTGGGAGGGACATTGTCAATTGGGTGGTAGTTTGAGAGGGATATGTGGACTTTACCTTTTTTTTTTTTGATATATCCGCACAAGAGGGGGAGGGAAATTTGAACTAGTGACTTCCGCTTTATCAGGTGTGGTCCTAACCGATTGAAATACTTCTTGGAAACGGAAGAGGCTTTTTCACCTTTGATTCGAATGGGGAATATAATGGGAGGCCCTATGAGAATGCTTCCAAAAATAATATGAGAAGCGGCTTAATTAGCTAAATCATGTGCACGATAATTGGCACATCTAAACACTTTCAAAATATTCATGTAATGATTAAGATTAAACACCGTTCATGATTGGTAGATGCCTAGGGCCTGAACAAAGAATAAGAACAAAAGAAATATATATACACTTTCTAATCAAAAAATGTAAGTGTTTCCTTAAATCTAGTTGAGTCATAGTTTGATCCGACCATATCAGTATATGGGTAAAAAATTTAGTGTAATTTCACTAATCAAGTAGTATGGGGATTCCTCTTGCATAAGTTGACTCTATACCTTAATATTTACGTAAAAACACATATGATAATTGTCTTGAGGTCACTTAATCACCATCCCTTATTTAACATGATCAGTGAATCCTTCGACACGCCTTGAACCCGACATACAACATAACGGCATACAATTTTTTACAAGATACGTGAACTCAATATAAAATTAGAGAGTTAAGGTCGAGGGATTTGACTCGTTTAATTAAATAAGTTGGGTTATTTTCAACAAAATTTAAACCCGACATGCGAACATGAATTGCCACTCCTATCCTCAATGGTTAATGGTTAGATACACACAATGTTTTTTGTCATAAATTAAATGATATTATTGAATCTTGACCATCTATTTACGGGAGATGTTGAGGTTTTTTTTTAAAAAAAAATCAGAGGCAAACCTGATTCCATTATATAATGAATATGTTCAATCGGCTTAAGACCAATTTATTCTCCTTTTTCCCTTGTGTGGACATTGGAGATGTCAAAACAAAAATCTATAATAACAATATATACCTTAAAAAATTTGAAACACTTGACAAGATATCAGTGAAAATGAAAGAAAAATAAATCATTTTATTATATATTTTATTATTTATTATTTTAATATTATTATATTTCGAAGTTGTCCTTTGCCATTTCCCAGGAAGCACGTGTACAGAACATGACGACCGAGACAGAGACAGAGACCCCCGACACGTGGAAGAAAAGGGGAGTGAAATGAATGAGGAAAGTACCCGGAAAAGTCGGCGAGAAAGCAAAGTGGGGTCATCAAAAGAAAAGCTTTCTTTTTTCCTTTTCTATTTTATTTATTTAACCGTTTTTTCAATTTTGTGCGGTTTGGCCTTTGTATCAACTCCGACGTGTTCCCATTTCGTGCCCAAAGCATATTCCTTTCGCTCCCTTCTCTCTCACAAAATCACAGAAAAAAAAAGAAAACCCTAACTTGCAAATGCAGAAGGCTTCAACCTCGTGATCCCGTCGTTGAAGCTTTCTTCTTCTTAATTTCAGGTTCTTTTTCCATTTCTTTTTTCTTTTTTATTGTTGCCTTTATTTTCTGTTTGGCTCTTCAGAACAATGAGAGAAAATGAAGAGAATATAGAGGAAGAAAAAGAGAAATGCTTCGTAAAGATGGTCCTGTTTTTTTTCTCGCACTTTCTCGTATTTCCGAAGGAACCAATGGGGCCCGTATTTCCGAAGGAACCAATGGGGCCTTTAATTGAATTTCTCTTTTCCTTTTTTTTTGTTTTTTTTTGTTTTTTTTTTGTTGTTGTCTTTTTAAATGTTGAAGTCAGAATGAAAGGTGGTGCTTTTGCTTTGATTGATCATAAACACGGGGATAAATAATGGTACACTTTGATTCCTTCAGTTCTTGGAGTTTTTCAAATTTTTCTTTGAGAATGTTATGAGCAATGTGATTTTTAAAATTTTTGAAATTTACTGATTTTATTGCATAGCTGTGGATGGAGTACACCTTTCAATTTTGGAGTTCTTTTTTGCAGAGCAATTCAATTACCATAATGGGTTTTGATTTCAGGAAGTTCTAGTGGTGATGGTGGAAGACCATTTTCATCATCACCTCCTAATTCATTGGATTAAGTAGTTTCCATGATGACAATAGTTTTTGTTTGGTTGCATGGAATTTGGGCCTTGAACTAGAAATTGAAGCGCCTAGTTTCAATTATAATGTTTGGTTGCGTTGCATCATATGTCAATTGATTTGGAATTGATTTTAAATTTTTGAAAACTCATGTTGTCTGGAAAACTAAAGACTTTCGAACTTTGCACAACTGGACCTTTTGTTTTGTTTTTTGAATGTTTTGCATGTAACTGTTATCATATACAGACTTCTCTAACTGCCCTACAAGGCTACAACCCATTCTAATTTTCATACAGAATGCAAATTTAGTCATTCCAACAAAATCTGATGCAGGTGTCTTGTAATTCATATCTCATGCATAACTTTCCTGTTCAGGAACTTTGAAGTCCGCATTCTGGATATTCTAAGGAACTAACAAAATATGCGGAATAATTGGTTGTTTTTCATTGATCTTGACGGAAGCTCTCAAGACATCTTTCCAATTGAGCCCCTTGTATTGCACAATTATGGGGGTCATTTATTTTCACAGATTAGTTCATTTGTTGATAATTCGATATACCAATCTCGAAACTTATATGCCCCTGGGAGTTTAGCTGTTCGAGAAGCATTTAACTGTGTGTCAAAGTTAGCTGGTGCTTTACTTTTTTGGATCTCTAGTACGTCCACTTCAAATTTGACTCGGGACATAGCCAGCAGTTCACATGGTTCGAAACCCAAAAGCTGTGAATCTTCTACACGAGTTAAGAACATTATTTCTAGTAGACATAATCTTGCTGGATTTCACTATATACAATCAAAAGGAAAATCTGCCGTCCCAGTGCGTTTTGATAAGATTTCAAGTTTCATGATGAAGCTCATGTCCAGAGAAGCCAAAAGGCTTCAATCTTATCCTTTGCTCTCATTAGCTGCTGCAATTGTACCACCATTTGATAACTTGTGAGTAGTCATTGTACATTCCTTAAGTAGATTGTCGTGCACTTTCTCCCTTTTTTTTTTGGGTCTGTTTTTGACGTTAGTCTAACCCTAGAAACTTGTTTCTGTGTTGATTGCCACCAGATCTTCCGAGGCTTTAGCTGTTCCATTGGAGAATACTGATGTACAAGTAAATGGATATATGGATCAAAGGCCTTGTGAGGTTGAGAATCAAAGATGTTATGGTCCATCATTTCCTGACTTGAACTGGACAAGACATGCAGTTGAGCCCAGAACTGGCATTGAGTTTCCTATGATTCTGGACAACATTTTAACTGGAGAGAAGAATTCCGGTTTAAGTTCAGAGGTAAACATTTATTGGAATCCAAATGGACAGTTGATCTTCTCAATCTCGTTTACAGTATTCTATAGCAACTATAAATTATGCACCTTAATTTATAATTCCTGTTTTAATTTGGCTACTTATTAATGTATATTCTGTGTTTGTGCTGGTGATTTCTTTGCTTCTCATGTTTTTTTTTTTTTGTTTTTTTTTAAATGAAAATTACCTCATATTTATCGGAACTATACTGAAATTATAGGCTGTTAGCTGAAGAATATAGGTTAAATCTTTATTCTTTGTCCCTCTACAAAGCTAG
The DNA here is from genome assembly GCF_965113065.1 of Corylus avellana. NCBI lineage: Eukaryota > Viridiplantae > Streptophyta > Magnoliopsida > Fagales > Betulaceae > Corylus > Corylus avellana. Next base: position 19,053,113 of record NC_142496.1, read on the forward strand.
CTATCTTTAAGGATAAGGTGATGACTAGGTGGTCAATGCTGGATAAGAAATACTGAGTTCTGATGCTCTTTCAGGAACCCCAAGTTACTTATGAGTTATTACCACTAGAATTGATGTAGGCCAAATTTGAAGATGTGTATCATATTGACTTTCTAGACTTGGCAGAAGTCCAGGAATTTTGAATTTCATGCTGATATTTGCCACTTTAAAATTATTTAACATTTTAGAACTTCAATCTGTTTTATGTTCGACTACTTTAAAGTATTTACAAGTTAAATTGGTGTACTTTGATGCCAAATCAGATATTTGCTTTCTATGAGTTCCTTGGCTGCTGTGCACTCTTCTCTTATCTATTTATGCTCTTAAGTTCTGTTTCATAAAAGGAAACAAGGAGGACAAAAAAGACCCCCCCTCGCCACCCCAACCCCAAACCCCCCTAAAAAAAAAAAAAAAAAGAAGGTAGAAAAGTTTTTTCTTTTATTTAGACTAGAACCATGTGTGTTTCTAAGCCATGAGATTTAACTCTGTTGATGTAGGCAATGGATTTAATCAAATGCATTCTTAGAATTCTCTTAAGAGATTTTACTTATCAAGAAAAGAATTCTTTCAAGTGATTTTCCCATTTATAGTTTGTTCCCTATTTAGTACTCTTTATATATGAAGATAACTTGTGGTGATTGATGCTCTGATACCCTAAATTGTGAAGGTTTTGTGTTTAGCCCACAATGAGTGGGTGTATTGTGAAGTCGTCGCATGAGTGCTAAGTTTAACATTTATTGTATATTAAGTGAAACCAAACTTATAAGTGATCTTAGGAAGCCCCAATTTTAACTTTGAGGTAGAACATAGATATAGTTAGCATTTTCCCTAAGTCGCAACAAATGGTATCAGAGTTAACTTAATAACACCGTGTGACCTGGGATACTGCAGCACAATGCAAGTTCTGATAAGGATGCTAGAGATTTGAATGGAGGAGACTTTGATGCTTTAGATTGTGAGGGTGTTGTGTTAAGTTCATATTGGGTTGGTGGATTGTAAAAGCGTTGCATAAGTGTTAAATCCCATATTAGTTATGTACTAAATGAAATTAGGCTCCATAAGTGATTTCACGGAGTTATAATGGAACTTTGACTAATTTTTTTAGAGTATGGCATAGACGTGGCTAGCATCTTCTATGGATCGTGATAGGTGTCTCTTAAAAATTATAAAAATAAATAAGAAACACTTTTAAATTTTCTACTTTGAGGTGTTTAATTCATTGTTAGAATACCTATGAAATTTAACATGCATGTGACTTCTTGTACTGAGCACTCTATATATGTTATTGGTACTAATATTCTATTTTTCTGTATTTTATGTTTAAGCGTCCTTTTTTCTCTTACCAAATGTGTTAGATTTGAACAGCTTCTATATGCATTTCAGGTCCTCGTTGGAACTGGATCAAGAACTATGAAAATAATCAAAATCAAATCTCTTAAGGTCTATGCATTTGGTTTTTGTAAGTATTCTTAAATTTCACTTTATACTTCTGTGTTATTTAGTGCAAGTCTGCAATATTTTCCCATTCACTGTGATACTCTTTCTTGATCCTTTTTCTTGTAGATGTTCATCCTTACTCCATCTGCGAGAAATTGGGTCCAAAGTATGCTTCAGTTTCTGTGGACGAACTAAATAAACGCCAGGATTTTTATCAGGATCTTCTCAGGTACAGTGGTTATGAACGTAGACAATTTGTTTTATTGAATTTCATGGCTTTGCTCTAATTTTTCATGATGGATGAAAGCCTTTCTCATTGGTGATGCAGGGAGGATATTAATATGGCTGTTAGGCTTGTGGTGAATTGCAATGGGATGAAAATCAATACTGTGAGAGAGTGAGTTATAGATATCTTCTTCTAAACATATATTTGGTGTTGGAACAGCCTTGACATATGTGGGTTTTTTGTCTTTCACAATTATTATTGTCTGATCCATCTGCATTTTGGCTTGTGAAGATCTGCTAACTGTCTGAGCTATGAACTTTTTTGGCTTTTGGTTTAAGCAGTTGGGCTATCGGTTGGATATAGGCATTCGGGCCCTAGGCTTGTCAGCTAATTATTTATTTTTAAAAGTCCTACTCTCTCTGAAGTCTTATTTTGATGGTGTAGTACAACCAAGCTAGTTTTAACTGTGCCTGATTTTTCTTTGCTTAGCTCAGCCCCCTAGAGAGCATTATTATTGTGTGAACTGATAAATGGTGTCTGATGATGAAATTCATATGTTATCTTCCTCATTAGAGTGTTCTAATTACACTTCTTGCAGTGCTTTCGAGAAATCCCTTCGAGGCCGACTGGTGAAGGTAAATGATTGTGGAAATCCATTTTTTGTGCTTTACACGAAATTATTGCTTACTCTTGACTCCTTTGTTTGGTTATTCAGATAAACCCAGACACCGATTACCATTGCCTAAGAGCATTTGGTTCATACTTTACACGAGATATTCCAATACCTGCGGTAATATGCTACCAGTCTTTGCATTTCTTTTCTTTATTGGTATCAGTGTTAACGTCAACTTGCCTGGAACATTTCAGGGAACAACAATTGATTTCCGACGAACAGCTGACGGACAACTAATTACAGAAAGTAAGTAGTTATCTCTGTGATGGCTTCCATTGAAGTTTTTCTCCTCTCCTTCACCCTTAATTTTGGCCAGTGTTCTTATTTTGCTGCTAATGCACTACTAGTTATAAATTGTAGTCTACTTTCTACTTCAATCCATACTGGATGAAGGAGTGAAATTAATTTCACAAACTTTCTCAGTTTGCATATGAGATTGACTTTCATTTGTTTGCTTTTGCAGTTGGAGGTAACCAGATTGGAGCAGTCCATAGCAAAGATTTGTGTAGTAAGTGGATCTTATCTCCACTAGTTTTCCTTTTCCTTTTCGATATATATATATAAGGTAGGTAGTAAAATTTGCTAAATCGCTTAGACGGCTAACCGGCGGTTAGTGGTTAATAATCCTGATAATCGCTAACCACTTTTTAAAAGAAAAAAAAAAACAAAAAACAAAATTACGTCGTTTGTATGGTAATATGATAATACCTTACTACATACGACATCATCTCATGTATTTTTATATATATAAATATAATATATATAGGCGGTTAGCGGTTAACCGTAACTGTCTAAGGCGGTTAGTTAACTACCTGTCTTTTCACCCCTAATTAGAGGGTATTTGTGATTAATGAGGAAAGGGTAGAATTGAAAGATGCATAAATTTACTTTTCAGGGGCATTCTTTGACATGTACATTGGAGATGTTCCAGTGTCGGCGCAAACGAAAGCAGAGATTGGCAAAAATGTAGCGAATCTCATGAGAAGGTGCTGAACTGGTTGATTTCCTTACTCCACTGCCCCCCTTTTATACGGGAAAGTGGATGGCCGGTTGCATAAGAAAATAGTAGGTCTGTTGTGGAGGATTTGAATACAGCTGCCTTGTCCAGGGGTTTACCATATATACAGCTTCTTCATTCTTGTTATAGTTCATAGTTTTACTGCCCTCTCTGCAATAAATTGTACCTTTTTATTTGGGATTCACATCAATTAGATGATTGTTAGATCTATATGTTTTTATACAAAAAAATGGGGGAAGAAAAGAAATAAAACAAAATACAAACGAGAATGCAGTTTCGGCACCATTCACATCAACTGCTCTTGGACTTCCATGTTTTCAATTCTCAAGGTGTTAGAATGCATAAAAGCTAATCATAGGAGGTTGGACAAACGTCTCCGACGAACCCTACAAACTGGGTTGCAGGAGTTACTCTAAACCAGCTTCTAAAATGTGACTTGTGTTTTTTAAGCATGTGGGAATGGCGATATTTTAGTAGGTAAATTAAGGCTTCAGATGACAAGAGTTTGTGTATGCACCGTTAATGTTATTAGAAAGTATGTGAGAAGGACGTGTTATTAAAAAAATGTGCTTTTCACATATTAAGAAACCATTACTTTTTTTAAGTTGATTTATGGGAACGCTTACAATTCAATTTGTAAAAAAACTTCTTTGTATGAGATTGTATGATATATTTTCATAGCTATTTAACTCACACTACACTGGCAATGGAGTCTTGCCGATGCGATTAGAAAAGTCTCATCTCTTACACACAACTTTTGGAAGAAATCAAATACTTTTCCATAATGATATGATATCTTATGTTACATGACACTATATGGGTTCAGACACTATGCGAAATGGGAAATCAACATGAATAATATGATTTTGTTAGGATAATTTGAGGAAATTCTAGGCTTTAGGGTAGTTTGACAAATTCTAAGCTTCTCAAAGGCGAATGTTAGATAAATTAAGTCAACGATAATTATAATAATGAGCATGTTGCTCTAACAAAGCAATATCATAGATACATTGAGAAATTTTTTGTATCCAAATTTGATCTATACTTTGTTTAACTCTTTGAATGCCACCGTCCCAATCAATTTTTAGATATGCAGCAAATTTCGATGAATCAAGTCCTTGACCACTGCCCAATCCATACTAGACAGTGATTTCCTTGCTTTTCCATCTCTGCTATAAATACAATCTCCCTCGTTGTCTCTACTATCAATAACAATTCTTCTATATGTTTGATAATTCATCCGCCATTGGTCAATGATTTGCTCATAGAAAAGAACTATCGAGAAAACGAAAGACAGACTAAAGACCTAAGAATGCTACTATAAAGGTTTTGTTTGCCTTTAGAGTAGCGATCTTAGATCTCTCGTAGGGAATTGAAACCCAAAAAAATAGAAAATAAAAAAACTTGATCCCGTAGATCACTGCTGAAATCAAATCTAGAGAGAAGACAAACATGAACCTAGCCGAAGTATCACCAAACTTACCACTATATTATTTGGAAAAATAGAAGAATTGAGAGGAGGGAATAAACGAATTTCTTCCCTCCCATAATGGTTCTTTGGCAGCTAAAATAAAACTAATATTAATCCTAATTGATAACTAATAATCCTTATTAAATAAAAATATCTCTCTCTCTCTCTCTCTATATATATATATATATATATGAGTCAATTAGAGGAGAGCATAAAATTGTGACAAGTGGCTATTTAAAATGCTGCCAAGTGTCCTTTTAAGTTAGACTATGAGTTTAAAATCAAAAAGCACGTTTAAGTGAAACCGTGCTTTTCCCCATAAAAATACACATTCATTTCTTTTGCCAATCATAGGACTGACAAGTATTTATTTTAAGCGAAACAGTGTGTTTTATCCTCCTGGTGAAATGGTGAAATGTTGTTATTAAACCTGATCCGGATCCCTTGAAATTTTGGAGGAATTCCAGTTTCTAAAATTATGCAAGTTTGGCCGTTGGATTTCATCCAAGAGTCTACAATAAGCCACGTGTCCTACTACTAATAAAATAGAAATATATTATTTATATTTTAAAAAGAAAATGTAAAATAAAATAATAAAATAAATTTTTTTTTTCAAATTATAAAATTCATATGATTGATCCATATGGCCCCACATATCTAAGTTTTAAATCAATGGAGATAACATTATAATTTTTATTTAGAATATTTTGTAGAAAATGTAGTGTTGATGAAAAAACTAATTTGAATTTTTTTTTTTTTTTCATTAGTTTTGGCAGGGAAATTTCAACAGTAAATAAAGCACATCCTATGTGGGCCAGATACAATTTATGATGAATTAAATAGTATGTTCCTACTTCCTAGTTCACATCCTTTTGAAAAAAAAAAGCTCATTTCTTATTACTTTTTTAAGGAGTGTTTTTTTATTTTTGGTTTGAAAACATATTTTTTAGTAACATAAAGATAGAAATAGTTTAAAACATTTTATATATGTTTGCATTGTAAGTGATTTGTTAATATTTTTGTTTTGAAAATACAAAAGAAAATGAAAATGAAAAGGGTTTATCTATAAAGGTATATTTTTGCACACGTTCATTCCGTCAATGAAGCAGCATTCAGTTTTGATGATTATGATCTTGATTCGGTAGATGAGTCACTTGGTTCGGGCTTATGCGATTTGAAGGGTGGAATTCTACCTAATAACATTTCATCTTATTCTCCTTATAGGGTACGTTAAATGTAATGGTAATTTAGTAGGTGCAAAAATTATGAGATGCGTTGTGAGGTAAATGAGGGTGATAACATCATACTATTTAAATATGGATGGGATAAGAATAAGGGCAAATAAAGCAATGCTATACCTTACCTGTACGTTCCCAACCATGACCTTCTTGCATGCTGCAAGCCTCCGGCTACCTTGCCAGCTATGGCCTTCTTGCATGCTGCAAGCTCCCAAGCAACCTTGCTAGGCATAACCTTTTTGCATGCTACAAGTACCCCAGCCAACTTGCCAACTATGGCCTTCTTACATACTGCAAGCCCCCTAGCCACCTTGCCAGCCATGGCCTTCTTGCATGTTGCAAGCCGCCCAGCCACCTTGCCAGTCATGGCCTTCTTGCATGCTACAAGCCCCCAAGCCACCTTGCCAGCCATGACCAACTTGCTTCCTCAAAGCCCCCCAGCCACATTGCCAGCCATGACCTTCATGCTAGGGGTGACAAAATGGGTACCTGACACGACCCGAGGATACCCGTTACACGATTATCCCATACACAGACACGACCCGGGTAACCTGACACAACCCGTTTTACCCGTTTAAAATAACCGGGTCTAATCGGGTAGACACAACCCGATTACCCTAAACTATAAAATTAAAAAAAAAATTAAAATTCAAAATTGTAATAATAATACTAATACATCAATATAGTCAATGCAAAAAATTTAATAAAGGATAAGAAAAAAAAAATGGAAAGTGACCGTAATTGACAAATTGTACTCCAAAAGAAATTACTAAACTCATAATTTCACCTAAACTTAAAAGTTAAAACAAGTAAGCATATTGACTAAGTTCATTTATTAAAATAATTTTTAATAAAAAAATTTAATTTTGCTCAAATTACATACCACTAAAAAAGAATTATGTATATTTCAACACAAAATATAATATCTGTAATTTGTTGAAATTAAATGTCTCATAACAGAGATGAATTTTGCAAATCATTGAAAAAAAAAAAAAAAAATTAAGGGCAAAAAGCGAGAAGAATTTTTTAAATTAAAATCATTTAATTAAATATTTAAATATAACACTTGGCCCTCATCGTAATACACCTCTAGGTAACTTTCCTCCTAGCTTTTGATAGTTGACATTTCTTTGCAGGCATGAAACTATCTATAAATTATGTCCATAAATAATTAAATATCAAAGGAAGAAAATTAGATTTCTGATCACAAGTACAAGACCAATCTAGGGCACATAGTTCACACAATGTTTTAGACAATAAACAACGGATGATCAAGAATGGGAATGCCTCCAATTCTTGCCAAAAAATATAGGAAAAATATTGATTATTGAAGAGGTCCCTAAGATTTAGGCTTTTATCAAAACAGTCCCTAATGTTTAAAATTAAACAAATCACTCTTTAAGACATGCTCTGCCATCAAATTGCTCTCTTCATACATCTATAGTCATCAATACCTCATAAAGCATAAAGTCTAAGTAGGGACAAAACTAAAATTTCTATTTCAAAATTATCAAAATATGAATGAGATTGAGGGGTAAAATGTGTCAATATTTCCATCATAGCAATAAAGAAAAAGATAATAAAAAAAAAAGGTAACAAAAACAAAATAATAAAGAAAAAAATAAACAAAACTCAAAATTACATCAACATTAGATTCATAATTCCTTGCAAAATACAAATTAGGTTCCCATGCGCCAATGGCTATTATGCCACTTCACTTGAAGTCTTGGATCCATGAAGGCATCCATGATCCATCCATGTAATCAAAGTCCAAAGATATGAATTATAAAACACTACAAATATTATAATTTTAAGAAATATTAATAGATTGTGCTCCAGATGAATTTGGAATGTCACAGGAAATTGTCAAAACCTCATCTTCTTTGCCATCCAAGTCCAACTTCATTTGTGTGAGTTTTATATCAAAAAATAAGAAGAATTAGTGTTATTTTATTATAGTGTAGTAAAAAAATAATACACAGAAACGAAGAAATTAAATATGGAAATAACTAATATTACCTTCATCTCCATATAACCAATCTCCAGTGCAAACTAATGCCTCAGCAATATCAGGCTTGAGTGAGCTCCTATATTGATCAATCACATGTCCATCAGTACTAAAAGTGGATTCTGAAGTAACAGTAGAAACAGGAATACGCAAAACATCACGAGCCATAGCAGCTACTTCAGGATAGCGAAATTGATTTCCTTTCCAAAATGAAAGGATATTAAATGTATCATCCAAATCCACAGACCTAGGTTCCTCCAAATAAATGTTAAATTGATTTTTTTGGAAATTAATATCATCTCCAGCAAATGCTAAATAGTCCTACATGAAACAAAGAGAATATAAACATAAATAATTGAGTATATATATATATATATATATATATATATATATATATATATATATATATATATATATATAAGTTACTAACAAGATAAGAAATTAATGATATTATTCACCTTTTGCCAAGATAGTTTTGCTCTAGGTACTTGGGACCGCCGAGCAGTTATGGAGTTCGCACTTGAAGTATTAGAAGAAGCACTATACTCCATAAAAAGGTTCTTTATTTTCTCACAAACATTCTCGAACTGTATAGAATCCATAACTCCATAGATCTTCGTATAGTAATAATTTACAAGGTGAAGCTTGTAACGAGGATCTAATATAACTGCTATGGCCAACACTGCACTGAATTCTAACCAATATTTCTCAAATTTAGAGATCATTTGAGTTGCCATTAATCTTTTATGCTCATCTTCACTCACAAGGTCTTCCTTCAAGGATAAATAAACCATGGCAACTACGGGAAAGTATAAGTTGGCAGTGGGATACTTAGTACCAGAAAAAACACATGTAGCTTCGTAAAATCAAGCTAAGAAATTACTGATATCACCCACCTTTTCCTACTCAAGTGCACTAGGACAATGCGGCTTATAGTTTGAATCAGTCATCTCCAAATAACTAAAAGCACTTCGATAATGAATAACACTTTCAAGCATAAGATAGGTAGAATTCCATCTAGTTGACACATCTTGTTTTAACCCCTTATGACTATCCAATGACATTTGATTTATCGCATGAAGAAATTTTTGTTTTCGCCCTTGTGATCCCTTAACATACTTTACGCTATCTCGAACCTTTTCGATAGCATCATCAATTTCTTTTAATCTATCTTGCACAATCAAATTAAGAATATGGGCACAACAACGCATTTGAAAGAATTCACCTTCACAAAGAAGGGCTTTCTTAATGTTCAGTGTTTGCTTTAATAAGTCAACACAACGATCATTGGCAGAAGCATTATCTAATGTTATAGTGAAAATCTTGTTCTCAATCCCCTACTCTTGTAGCAAATCATATATCTTTTCTTTCAAAGAAACATCATCATGTGGTGGGGGCATAAATGAAAAGTTTACCACCCTTTTAGTTAATACCCAATTTTTGTTAATAAAATGTGCAATAAGGCACATATATCCATCGGTTGTCAAAGAAGTCCACATATCAGATATTAAACAAATCCTCCCAGAACAAGCATGTAACATAGATTTAATCTTTTCTTTCGCCCTCATATGCTTCTTAACCAAATCTGCCTTAGCAGTATTTCTAAATATAGATGGTACATCACCACGCAAGTACTGATGCAATTGTCTTACAACATCATATTCAACAAATGAAAAGGGAAAATCATGCTTAATAATCAAAGCAACCAACAATTCTCTATATATTTTGGGATCAAATTTAGAGTCACTTACTGACAGAGATCATGCTTTCCCAGTTAAGAGCATCTGCCCAACATTACGAGTGTTTAACCCCCCCCCCCCCCCCCCCCGCGCAAACTTGAATGTGCTTTCTCAAATTCCCAGTTCTATATGAAATTCGAGCCTTGTATTTATTACCACATGTCGTGTATTTTGCTCATACCTCCGGGTCATTTGGATCAGCATTAAGAATGACATTATAAAATTGCCAAACAGTTGAGGTCTTCCTCCACTTCTTTTCCTTTTTGTTACTCCTAGTCCCCACAGAAACAGAGTCATCTTCTAGTGACGGTAATTCGACCACATCATCATCAATGTCGAATGCATCTTCAACAAGTTCTTCAATATTCATCTACACACATAATCATTAGTTAAAGTATATGACTATATGCCATATAACTATAAATTGAATATTTAAGAATAAATTAAAAGCCATATATAGCTAAGTGAAATAAAATAATCCAAATCAAACAAATTCTCTCTATGCCCACTTATAGTCTTATGCAAATTCTAAGTGAAATAAAATTCTCTTTATGCCCACTTATGCAAACAAATTCTCACAGACGCTGTGTCTAGAAGTTTAAAAGTTAAACAGATGTACATATTCCAATAATTCCTCCTAAATCCTAATAAATTATAGTAACTTATCCCCTTGTTATCACAAGCACCAGGAATACCTAAATCTTGCAAAAGAAACTTTCAATTGCAGTATATTTTTTATGATCAAGATTTTTGGCAGCCAACAAATGCATTATAGCCAAAAGGCCCCAAACCACCAAGGGAAAATTATAGTCCCTTTATTACATCAATAAAGGTAACTAATGACACTGAATAGTCTGAACTCAGAAGAGGAAGAAAAAAAGTGTGGATTTTTGTTTGCTTTTCTTTCTTTATTTTATTATTCCAGGACTTATTTCCAAATCTTAAGTCTTAACAAATTTACAGAATGACAGAATATATATCAAAAATTCAAAATCAGAGTCTAGAGGTAAAGACTAGAGAGAGTAAGAGACATACCGCCATACTAGAGACAGAGAGGCGCGGCTGACGGTGAGGAGGCGTGGTTGACGGCGACGATGACTCGGTGAGGACGGTGAGGATGCCTTGGCCCTTGCTAACACCTAAGTTCCTACCGGCGACAGCGAGGAGGCCCAAGAGGGAGAGTGGAGACTCGAGAGAGAGAGAGAGAGAGCCGAGAGTCCGAGAGCGGCGAGAGGGAGAGTCGGGAGACGGAGTCACGGTCACGGAGGGAGAGTGAGAGAGGCAGACTGGGGTTAGGTTACAGTTTCTGTTTACTGAATGTCGAAATGTCGAATGAGTAAAGTAAAACAATAGTGTTGTAGTGAGAGAGGAGTCAGGAGAGGCAGAAAAAAAAAAAAAAAAAAAAAAAAAAAAAAACCCGAGTCTGGAGGGTCGACCTGCCAGACACGAAATTACTGGGTCTTAATCGGGTAGACCCGATTACGACCCGAACCTGATAAGCCCAAACCCAATACCTGTTTTTTCGTGTCGTGTTCGTGTCGGGTTCGCGGGTCGTGTCAAAATTGCTGGCCCTACTTCATGCATGCTGCAAGCCCCCTAGCCACTTTGCCATCCATGGCTGTTTTGCATGTTGCATGCCCACAAGCCACCTTCACAGCCTTGGCCTTCTTGCTTCTTGTAAGTCCTCCAACCACCTTTCCATCCATGGCCTTATTGCATGCTGCAAGCCCTCCAGCCACCTTGCTAGCCATGGCCTTCCTGCATGCTGCAAGGCCCCAAGCTACTTTGCAAGCCATGACCTTCTTGCATGTTGCATGCCCCCCATCCACCTTGCCAGCCATAACCTTCTTGCATGTTGTAAGTCTCCCAGCCACCTGGCTAGAAATGACTTTCCTGCATATTAGAAGCTCCCAAGCCACCTTGCTAGGCATGGCCTTCTTACATTCTACAAGTCCTCAAGCCACTTTGCCAACCATGGCTTTCTTGCATGCTAGAAGCCCCCTTGCACGGTGGTGACCACACTGACTAGCTTTAAAGAGTTGGGTATGTAAAGAGTTAAGCCTCTAACCTTTTGTTAAGTTTTTACCATATCGTTTTACTTGAAGATGCAAGAGTTAATCTGGACCGTTATTTTCTTTAATAGTAGATGTATGGTAGGGCGCAAATGTGGGCGAATAATAACTGTTGGCATTCACTATCCACACACACACACACACACACACACATATATATATACTTCAAATTCAAGGATTGACCCATATGGCCCCACATATCTGAGTTTTAAATCAATGGAGATACTATTATAATTTTTCTTTAGAATATTTTGTAGAAAATGTAGTGTTGGTGAAAAAACTAATTAGATTTTTTTTTTCATTAGTTTTGGCAGGGAAATTTCAACAGTAAATAAAGCATATCCTATGTGGGCCAAATACAATTTATGATGAATTAAATAGTGTGTTCCTACTTCCTAGTTCACATCCGTTTGACAAAAAAGCTCATTTCTTAATACTTTTTTTAAGGGGTGTTTTTTTATTTTTGATTTGAAAAATATTTTTTAGAAACATAAAGATAGAAATAGTTTAAAATATTTTATGTGTTTTGCATTTTAAGTGATTTGTTAATATTTTTGTTTTGAAAATAGAAAAAAAAATGAAAATGAAAAGGCTATATCTATAAAGGTATATTTTTGCACCGATTCATTCTGTCAATGAAGCAACAGTTGGTTCTAATGATTATGATGTTGATTCGGTAGATGAGTCACTTGGTTCGGGCTTATGGGATTTGAAGGGTGGAATTCTACCAAATAACATTTCATTTTATTCCCTATAGGGTACGTTAAATGTAATAGTATTTTAGTATGTGCAAAAATTATGAGATGCGACGTGAGGTAAATGAGAGTGATAACATCATACTATTTAAATATGGATGAGATAAGAATAAAGGTGAATAAAGCAATGCTATACCTTACCTGCACGTTGCTAGCCATGGCCTTCCTGCATGCTGCAAGCCCCCAGCAACCTTGTCAGCCATGGCCTTCTTGCATGCTGCAAGCTCCCAATCCACCTTGCCTGCCATGACCTTTTTGAAAGCTGCAAGTCCCTCAGCCACCTTGCAAGCCATTGCTTTTTTGCATGCTCAAGCCGCTCAGCAGTGTTGCCAGTCATAACCTTCTTACATACTGCAAGCCCCCAAGCCACCTTACCAGCCATGACCTTCTTGCTTCCTACAAGTCCCCCAGCCACATTGCTAGCCATGGCTTTTTGCATGCTGCAAGCCCCCCAGCCACATTGCCAGCCATGGCCTTCTTGCATATTGCAAGCTTGTTGTGCAAAATACTACCTAAATTAATAGATAATATTTAGTACGTTTTAACTCGTAAGTGCACAAGATCAAAATAATAGTATAGTGCAGCAAGTACTAGATCAATCTCACGAGGATTGTGATTTTGTTTAGAATTAATTAAAAATATCAAATTGTCACAAATTTGATATTGTGAAAAAGAAATAAAAAGATATAAAGATAAAATAAAGGTAAAGGCAAGGCTTTGATATCCACCACTAATTATGCTCAATTAATATAACAATATGCCAATGATCCAATCATATTATGAATACCTAATGTTTGCCAACCTAAGGGCATGGATGTATACTCCTTAAGCTATTGATTTCCCTAAGCAACGAGTTAGGCATGGGTGTATACTCTAACTCTTTTATTTCCTAAAGGATTTAGCATGGTATATACTAAGGTGTTCTTTAGAAAAGCATATGTTCTATGGAAATCGACAAACACATGAGGCCTAGGGCATGGGTGTATACTCCCGGTTCCTCGTGTTGATTAACCCAAGAATCGCGATGTGAATTCTTTTGTCACTTATGTTAAACCCAGGACTCGGTCATCCAAATTGATTTAACTAACTAGTCCATACCACATGTATATAATGGCCAGTCATACACATATGAGGAGTTCATAAAAATAGGAATTAAACAAGTTAAGCAACACAATATGATTATCACAAAGGTGCCAATATTGAAATATTAAATAAACATAATTAGAGCTTCAATCTAGCCCTTCTTAAGAGTTAATTACACATAATGAAAATAAAACTAAAAAGATAAAGGAAAGAAAGAACCGAAAGGTAGCCTCCAATTCCTCTCCCCAAAGTTGTGCCTCTTCTAAGGATTTAAGGATGAATTAAATTCTGAGGCTTAGGGGTCTATTTATAGAGCTTAGGAGAGTCCTAGAAGCCCTAGTAATCCTAGAAAATTCTGAGTTTTAAGTCCAAGTCCAATTAGGATAGAGAAAACCTAAATCCAAATCGGACTAGGATTCGCCCAGAATTGCGGTCCTGACTTGCGACGTGATTTTGGCCTTGCGACGCTCCGAATTGGGAAAATACTATTTCACAATGATTTGTAGCCCTTTGAGTTAGCTTTCCAATGGAACTTGAATAACCTCAATCGGATATTTGAACTGAAAGTTATGGTTAAAATACCGATACATGTTCAGAATCCAATTTTTCATCCAATCCGATTTGACTTCAATGTGAGAAATTCCGAATTAATCATTTCCTTTATTTGATTAAACTTTAACCATGATTGGCTAAGCTTAACCATATCTTCTAGGTCTTCCCAATTTGCCCTCTAAGCTTGGAATTTGTCCAAAAACGCTTCTTTTCTTCCAAAAGCCTATAAAACACAAGAAAATACAAAAATGAAGTAAAATGGCCTAATTAACCAAGACCAAAGGATTAAAACATACAAGTTAAGGGCTGAAAATATGAATATTTTAGCACTTATCAAAGCTCCCAAGTCACCTTGCCAGGCCTAACCTTCTTACATGCTAGAAGTTCCCAAGCCATCTTGCTAGCCATGGCCTACTTCAATGCTGCAAGCCCCCCAGCCACCTTGCCAGCATGGCTTTCTTGCATGCTGCAAGACCCCTAGCCAACTTGCTAGCCAAGGCCTTCTTACATGCTTGAAGCCCCCCGCCATTTTGTCAGGCATGACCTTCTTGGATGCTGCAAGCCCCCAAGCCACTTTGCTAGCCATGTCCTTCTTGCATAGTCCAAGCCCCTCAGCCACTTTTCCAGCCACGACCTTCATGGATGGTGCAAGCCCACAAGCCACTTTGCTAGCCATTGCCATCTTGCATGCTTGCAAGCCCCCCAGCCCCTTTGCCAGCCATAGGCTTTTTGCTAGGGCTGGCAATTTTGACACGACCCGCGAACCAGACACGAACACAACACGAAAATACAGGTATTGAGTTTGGGCTTATCAGGTTGGGGTCGTAATCAGGTCTACTCGATTAAGACCCGAGTTTTTTTTTTCTAAAGGATAAGGCAGAGGCAGAGGCACTCAGTAAACCTAAACCGCACCTTTGCCTCTCTCACTCTCTGCTTGCTCTCTCAAGTGACAAGTCTCGGTCTCTCACTGTCATTCACTCTCCCTCTGTCTCCCTCTCAAGTCTCGGCTCTCTCTCTCTCTCCCTCCCGCCGTTAGCAAGGCATCCTCATCATCGCCATCAGCAAGGCATCCTCAGTCCTCACTGTCGCCGTCAGCCACGGCTCCTCGCTGTCAGCCGCGCCTCTCTGTCTTTGGTATGGTGGTATGTCTCTTACTCTCTCTATCTCTGGACTATGATTTTGGGTATCATACATTCATATTCTGTGATTCTGCTTGTGTATTACGGTATTGCCCTGATTTCATACAATATAATGGGGCAAATTATATCTGTTTTTCAATGTATGCTAATTGGTACTTGCACAATTCTGTTTTGACAAATTTATGTCCAACATATTACATATATGCATTTTTAGTATTTATGAAAATAATGTTAACATATATAATAAGTCAATTACCAGTCATTGAGGATTTTGACCCTTGAAATTTTTTATTTACGCTAAACCCAGCTAAGTTGTATTTATTTTTCATTGGCTTGATTCTGAATCAGTATTTAACAATTATACGTGTGAGAAATTTGAAAAATCTGAAGCTTAAGAAGCAGAAGAGAAGTTGCTCTTTTACCATATTCCATAGGTAGAAGGATTTGTAATTAGCATTTTATAGATTGGACAAGCTTTGTTAATTAAGCTTTAGAATTTTATTTCACTTAGCTATATATGGCTTTGGATTGTTTGCATAAGTGGGCATACAGAGGAAATGAGGAATTGATAGGATCAGAAAGATTCAGAGCAGAAAAAACCATTTTCTTCAATTTATGCGCCATCTATGTTAAAGTTGATTTTTTCCATTATATACTTTTAGGAAAATGATTTCCATAAACAGCATCAAACCCCTTAGACTTAGGGCATGCCACATATAGGTGTAAAACAATAGGAAAACATATGGATAGAGCTAGAGAATCTATTTGGTTTTAAATAGGAAAACCAGATACATAGATTCTACCATTCCTTTATTTTAAATAGATTCTGCCATTCCTCATTAGAACTAGAGAATCTATTTGGTTTGGGTTGGTTATTCTGCTAGAAAGATTAATTAAATTTTAATTTATTCTTAAATATTCAATTTATAGTTATAGAGCATACAATCATATACTTTAACAAATGATTATGTGTGTAGATGAATATTGAAGAACTTGTTGAAGATGCAATTGAAATTGACGACGATGTTATTGAATTACATTCACTACAAGATGACTTTGTTTCTGTGGAGACTAAGAGTAAGAAAAAGGAAAAGAAGCGAAGGAAGACCTCAACTGTTTGGCAATTTTATGATATCGTTCCTAATACTGATCCAAATGACTCGGAGGTATGGGCAAAATGCAAGACATGTTGTAATAAATACAAGGCCCGAAGTTCATATGGAACTGCGAATTTGAGAAAACACATTCAAGTTTGCGGGGGGGCAAACACTCGTGATGTTGGGCATATGCTCTTAACTGGGAAAGCAGGATCTCTGTCAGTAAGTGACTCTAAATTTGATCCCAAAATATATAGAGAATTGTTGGTTGCTTTGATTATTAAGCATGATTTGCTTTTTTCATTTGTTGAATATAATGGTGTAAGACAATTACATCAATACTTGCGTGGTAATGTACCATCTATATCTAGAAATACTACTAAGGCAGATTTGGTTAAGATGCATCTAAGGGAGAAAGAAAGGATTAAATTTATGTTGCATGTTTGTCTTGGGAGGATTTGTTTAACATCTGATATGTGGACTTCTTTGACAATTGATAGGTATATGTGCCTTACTACACATTTTATTATCAAAGATTTGGTATTAACTAAAAGGGTGTTAAACTTTTCATTTATGCCCCACCACATAATGCTGTAGCTTTGAAAGAAAAGATATATGATTTGCTACAAGAGTGGGAGATTGAGAACAAGATTTCACTATAACATTGGACAATGCTTCTGCCAATGATCATTGTATTGAGTTATTAAAGCAAACACTGAACATTAAGAAAGCTCTTCTTTATGAAGGTGAGTTCTTTCATATGTGTTGTTGTGCCCATATTCTTAATTTGATAGTGCAAGATGGATTAAAAGAAATCGATGATGCTATTGAAAATTTTCGAGATAGAGTGAAGTATGTTAAGGGATCACAAGTGCAAAACAAAAATTTCTTCATGCGGTAAATCAAATGTCATTGGACAGTTATAAGGGGTTAAAACAAGATGTGCCAACCGGATGGAATTCTACCTATCTTGTGCTTGAGAGTGCTATTCTCTATCGGAGTGCTTTTAGTTATTTGAAGATGAATGATTCAAACTATAAGCCGCATTGTCCTACTGCACTTGAGTGGGAAAAGGTGGGTGATATCAGTAGTTTTTTAGCTTGCTTTTATGAAGCTACATGTGTTTTTTCTGGTACTAAGTATCCCACTGCCAACTTATACTTTTCCGTAGTTGCTATGATTTATGTATCCTTGAAGGAAGACCTTGTGAGTGAAGATGAGCATAAGAGACTAATGGTAACTGAAATGATCTCTAAATTTGAGAAATATTGGTTAGAATTCAGTGAAGTGTTGGCCATAGCAGTTATCTTAGATCCACGTTACAAGCTTCACCTTGTAAATTATTATTATATGAAGATCTATGGAGTTGTGGATTCTAAACAGTTCGAGAATGTTCGTGAGAAAATAAAGAACCTTTTTATGGAGTATAGTGCTTCTTCTAATACTTCAAGTTCAAGCTCCATAACTGTTTGACGGTCCCAAGTACCTCGAGCAAAACTATCTTGGCAAAAGGTGAATAATATCATTAATTTCTTATCTTGTTAGTAATTTAGTATATAAATAATTAAGAGTATATATATACTCTTAATTATTTATGTTTATATTCTCTCTGTTTGATGTAGAACTATTTAGCATTTGCTGGAAATAATATTAATTTCCAAAAGAATCAATTGGACATTTATTTGGAGGAACCTAGGTCTGTGGATTTGGATGATACATTTGACATCCTTTCATTTTGGAAAGGAATCAATTTCGCTATCCTGAAGTAGCTGCTATGGCTTGTGATGTTTTGAGTATTCATGTTTCTACTGTTGCTTCGGAATCCACTTTTAGCACTGGTGGACGTGTGATTGATCAATATAGAAGCTCACTCGGCCTGATATTGTTGAGGCATTAGTTTGCACTAGAGATTGGTTATATAGAGATGAAGATAATATTAGTTATTTGCATATTTAATTTCTTCGTTTACTTGTATTATTTTTTTACTACACTATAATAAAATAATACTAATTCTTCTTATTTTTTGATATAGAACTCACACAAATGAAGTTGGACTTGGATAGCAAAGAAGATGAGGTTTTGACAACGGATGTTAATTCAATTTCCTGTGACATTCCAAATTCATCTGGAGCACAATTTATTAATATTTCTTAAAATGATCATATTTGTAGCGTTTCATAATTTATATCTTTGGACTTTGATTACATGGGTGGATCATAGATCCTTCAAGACTTCAAGTGAATAGTCATTGGCCCATGGGAACTTAATTTGTATTTTGTAATGAATTATGAATCTAATGATGATGTAGTTTTGAGTTTTGTTTTTTTTTTTTTTTTTTTTTTTTATTTTGTTTTTTGTTAGCTTTTTTTTTATTATTATCTTTTTCTTTATTGCTATGCTGAAAATGTTGACACATTTTACCCCTCATTCATATTTTGATCATTTTGAAATAGAAATTTTAGTTTTGTCCCTACTTAAACTTTATGCTTTATGAGGTATCGATGAGGGCCAAGTGGCTTACTAGTAACCAAGCCAACCCCTCGAGTAGGTTCGACTTCATAGATTTTGAGGCCTAAGACAACAAACTTAGGTAGGGCCTTTTTTATATTTAAATATTTAATTAAATGATTTTAATTTAAAAACATTCTTCTTGCTTTTTGCCCTTAATATATATATATATATATATATATATATATATATATATATATATATATTTTCAAATGATTTGCAAAATTCATCTCTGTTATGAGACATTTAATTTCAACAGATATCATATTTTGTGTTGAAATATACATAATTCTTTTTTAGTGGAATGTAATTTGAGCAAAATTAAATTTCTTTATACTAAAAATTATTTTAATAAATGAACTTAGTCAATTTACTTGCTTGTTTTAAGTTTAGGTGAATGAGTTTAGTAATTTCTTTTGGAGTACAATTACGGTCAATTTTTTTTTTTTTTTTTTTTTAAAGCCTTTAATATCTTGGAACTCAATTTTTTACATTGACTGCATTGATGTATTATTATTATATTTTTTATTTTTTTTAAGAGTTTAAGGTTAATAACTGGGTCGGGTCGGGTCGGGTCGGGTCTACCCGATTAGACCCAGTTATTTTAAACGGGTAAAACGGATCATGTCTGGTTACCCAGCTATTTTCATGTCATAATCGTGTCAGATCCGATTACCCGTTTAGCTAAACGGGTCTTGTCCGTGTGTAGGCTAATTGTGTAATGGGTACCCGCGAGTCATAATCGGGTCGTGTCAGGTACCTGTTTTGCCACCCCTACTTTTTGCATGCTGCAAGCCCTCCAGCCACTTTGCTAGCTATTGCCTTCTTGCATACTGCAAGCCCCCCCAGCCACCTTGCCAGCCATCGCCTTATTTCATGCTGCAAGCCCCCCAGCCACCTTGAAAGTTATGTCTTTCTTGCTTACTACAAGCCCTTTAGCCACCTTGAGAGCCATGAACTTTTTGCACATTTTTGCATGCTGCAAGACCCACAACCACTTTGGCAGCTATGACCTTCTTGCTTTCTGCAAGTCCCCCAGCCACCTTTGCTAGCCAAGGCTTTCTTGCATGCTGCAAGCCACTTTGCCAGCCATGGCCTTCTTGCATGCTGAAAGCCCCCAAGCCACTTTACCGATCATTCCCTTCATGTTTCCTGCAAGCTCCCAAGCCAGGCATGGTCATCTTGTATGCTGCAAGTCCCCCAGCCACCTTGCCAGCCTTGGCATTCTTGCATACTGCAAGCCCCACAACCAACTGACCAACCAAGGCCTGCTTACATGCAGCATGCAGCCCAGCCACCTTGCTAGCCGTGGCGTTTTTGCATGCTGCAAGCCACCAAGCCACTTTGCCAGCCATTGCCTTCTTGCATACTGCAAGCCCCCAAACCACTTTGCTAGCCATTGTCTTCTTACACGCTGCAAGCCCCCCAACCACTTTTGCAGCCATGACCTTCTTGCATACTGTGAGCACCCCAGCCACTTTGCCAGCCATGGCCATTTTGCATGCCGCAAGCCCATAAGCCACCTTGCCTGCCATGGCATTCTTGCTTCCTGCAATTCCCCCAGCTACCTTACCAGCCATGGCCTTCATGCATGCTGCAAGCCCTCCAGCCACTTTGCCATCAATGGCTTTTCTGCACGCTGCAAGCCCACAAGCCACCTTCACATCCTTGGCCTTCTTGCTTCCTATAAATCATCCAGCCACCTTTCCGTCCATGGCCTTGTTGCATGCAGCAAGCCCTCCAGCCACCTTGCCAACCATGGCCTTCTTACATACTGCAAGCCCTCCAGCCACATTGCCAACAATGACCTTCTTGCATGCTAGAAGTCTCCAAACACTTTGCGAGAAATTGCTTTCTTACATATTGGAAGCTTCCACGCCACCTTGCCAAGCATGACCTTCTTACATGCTACAAGTCCCCAATTTACCTTGCCAGCCATGGCCTTGCATGCTGGAGGCCTCCCACCCACTTTGCCAGCCATTGCCTTCTTACATGCTGCAAGTTCACAAGCTACCTTTCCAGCCATGGCCTTCTTGATTCCTGCGAGCCCCGCAGCCACCTTGCCAGCCGTGGCTTTCTTGCATATTGCAAGCTCACAAGCCACCTTGCCAAGCATGGCCTTCATGCAAGCTGGAAGCCCCCAAGCCACTTATCCACCCATAGCATTCTTGCTTCTTGCAAGTCCCCCAGCCACCAAGCTAGTCATAACCTTCTTGCATGCTATAAGCTCCCAACCACTTTGCCAGCAATTGCCTTCTTGCATGCTGCAAGACCACAAGCCACCTTTGCAAGCCATGACCTTCTTGCTTCCTGCAAGTCCCCTAGCCACCTTGCTAGCCATGGCTTGTATGCATGCTGCAAGTCCTATTGCCACCTTGCTAGCCATTGCCTTCTTGCATGTTGCATGCCCCACAGCCTCATTGCCAATCTTAGACTTCATGGTTATTGTGAGCAAACTAGCCACCTCAACAACCACGCACATTTTGCATGCTGCATGCTGCATGACCCACAGCCACCTTGCCAGGCAGGGCCTTCTTGCATGCTGCGAGCCACCATGGCCTTGTTGTATGCTGCAAGCCCTTAAGCCACTTTGCCAGCCATGGCCTTCTTGCATGCTGCAAGTCTTCAGCCACCTTGATAGCCACGGCCTTTTGCTTATAGCAAGCCCATTAGCCACGGCCTTTTGCTTACAGCAAGCCCATTAGCCACCTTGACAGCCATTCACTTTCGCATGCTTCAAGACCCACAACCACCTTTCTAGCTATGGCCTTCTTGCATGCTGCAAGCCCCCTGCTACCTTGCCAGCCTTGGCCTTCTTGTACTCTGCAAGCCCCCCAGCCATTTTGCCAGCCATGGCCTTTTTGCATGTGGCAAGCCCACAAGCTACCTTGCCAGCCATAGCCTTCTTGCTTCTTGCTTCTTGCAAGTCCCCCAGGCAGCTTAAGAAAATTCATGTTGCAGCTCTTCTCTTTCTCTTCCTCTTATCTTTCTCTTCCTCTTCCTCTTCCTCTGAATCAGATAGTCATAAAGCCTCATAATATACAAGTCTTATATCGATTAGCATTAATGGTAATGCTACTACCAACCAGTAGCATTGCAATACGAGAAAGAAGCATTACTTCTCAACATAATGGATTATGTTTTCCCTTGCATCTGATCCTTCTCAACAAAATGGGCAGTAGTATTTTGAGAAAGTGAATGTAAGGTAGTAAATGTGATATTCGTCCTTATTCTTATGAACCACACTAAAATAAGTATGATGATATCACCTCACAACAACTCCTCATAATTCTTACACCTACTATAAAGTATAAAATACCATTATAAGTTTGCCCTCGGCTTGGTTAAAGCTTACAAAGCAAGCAAGCGAATGTAATTGGATAAGGACCAGGTTTAAAGCCCATCGTCTAATTACCACAACTCTTATGTCCAAGTTTTGAAGTGTAAGGTTATTGACGCTGGCAATTAATTTGTTGATCTTTACAGATTAAGGCCTTTTTCATTTTTCTTTTTCTTTTCTATTTTCAAAACAAAGGACCCGGTTTCTATGCGGTTGAAATTTTGAATGGCCCAGATGTAATAAAACTCACAGACTCACGCCGTTTAACCAAACAGCAAAACACGTCTCACGCAGTTTTTTCGAGACAGATTTTCTCAGCAACCGAACTGGGAAAAGAAAATCAAAGACCAAAGAGAACGAACGAGCCCATGCATCTCATCTTCATTTAAAGAATTTGGACATCTGTTAAGTGGACATCCCGTTGGAGCTTCTTCTTGATTTCTTGGGTTAAAAAATCGATAAGGTTTTGAAGGGTCTCAAGAATTTTTCACTATCAAAGCGGGTTCTTTCACCTTACTTAGAAACTTCAGTGCTTCCATCTATATCCATGCTAATTCCTTAAAAGAAGAAACTCTTCTAAGATGTTCTGCATCAACGTGGAAAATGATCAAAAATTGAATTTAACATTCATCCAATCTCCAAGAACTTCTAGTAAGTTCTATGCTTTTATTAATGGAATTGAGATTGTCTCCATGCCAAACAACATCTACTATGGGGCAGAAGGTCCAGACGATACATGGAAAAAGAGTGGGAGGAGTGACCCATGCATGCTAAAGGGCCTGAAAAGTGGCCCATATTCTCCTCTGCTTCACTCTCCAAAAGTAGGGTATAACAAAGCATTGCTTCATATGCTCTGTAGAAAATATAATAGAAAAACAGGGTTCCGGATTATAGTGATTTACAATATTAATAATTATACATTAGAGATGAGAGTGAATCCAAATGCTTAGAGAGCAAAAGACCAAAGTTAAAGATATTAATTAAAATGACCAAAACAAGCCGATATATTAATTAAAATAACATATTTGCCTTAATACATACATAAAATAAGTTCAAATAAAAACGCTTCCTCCCAAATCTTATATATTCCAGCACTTGGCCTTCCCGAACCCATCTGCTCATCTTATAAATTTAATTTTTTTTTAAAATAAAAAAAATAAAAAAATAAAAAGTGGAAAAGCTCTCAAAAATGGTCATTTAATTTGATAAGCTTTCAACTCTATTCTAAATTTAATTTTGGTAAGAGAAGCTCTCCAAACATCAAGAGCAAAAAAGAGAGAGTTATTTAGTTTTTTAAGTTTATATATATGTTTATTTCTCCTCTCTCTCATCTACTAAGAATAAAGAAATTATTAAAAAAAAAAAATGATATTTAACTAAAGTAGATAAAAATATACAGAATTTAACGTTTTGTTTTTTTTTAAAAGTAGCTTTCTAATATATATATATTTACTGGAACCACCAAAAACTATAGAACTTACGAGGCAATTAGCATGCAAGTAACACCAAGCAACTGGAGTCTTGTTTTTTCCATATAATTTTTAGAGAGGAACCGATCGATGAGATTCACTGTGAGGTAAAGTGTATCTGGAACAAGCTTATATTCTTCAGAAACCTGAAAAAAAGAGACAAATCAATAAAGACCAACGCTAACCCATTGAACATCCAATTAGGAAATTACTCACAGATCAACAAAATAGGTCTCCAATCCTTTCTTCTGGCTAAAAATATATAAATAACTAAATAAAAATTCAAAATATTCTTTGAAGATGAAATAGAACAACATTATATCTAGAACATGATAAATAATGAAAGTAGCAATCTAATGTCGATATCTAAGCACTAGATTATTTTCTAGTAAAGAGCACAACAAAGCTGGACCCTGAAGTAATTATATATATATATATATATATATATTTTACATGATTCATTTCAGCCATTGAGCTATGGCCAATAGCACTTCCTTTTCCATAAGAATTGAAAAAGGATGAGGCCTTAGGTTTAAAATCCAGTAACTACCAAAATAACTTATCAATCAATAAATAAAACATATTTAAATAGAAGACGAGTGAAAACACGATGCAAATTAACAAAGAAAGATGGAAATAGAGAAGGTAATGGCTACTTGACAATTACAGAAAGCTCCTTTGAAATTAATTGAAGAACAAACACAAGTGATATTATAAATATCATATTAGCAGTCTAGCACTAGAAAATGGGAGTAGATAGAAAACAATTGAGAAATTTGTTAAATTTTTTGGCCTAGCTTTTTCAAAATCTAACAAAAAGAGAAAGTACTATGAGTTTGTTAAAGCAATATCATTTAGAACGTTTACTAACCTCCACAAGCCAATCAATCAGAATTCCTCGCATGCTTGGAGTGATATCTCGCTGCAACTTTTCCATGTAATTAGTTGATGGCCTACAGTCAAGCTGAGGTCTATTGAGTATTGAACAAATTGAATGTCACAAAAGTCGAGAAAATGATTCAGATCTATTGAACAAATTGAATTTCGAGTAAAAAACATGAAATCAATACAAATTCACATGGAAAACCGAGAATCAAAGGGCCTAAGCGAAGATTGCACATTATACATTTGTCGATCGCTTCGAACAGGTCTTTCCTCGTCGTCGATTTCTTCGCGTTCGACGAGCTGTAATTGACTCTGATCTTCGGCTCTGAGCAAGCATCAGAAACAGCAAATCAAAGTGACGATCGGGCTTTTCGCGAACTAGAATGCAATCGAATTCAAATAGAAACGAAATGGAGGAAGAAGTGTACGGCTCAGTAACCTACTTGAGAGTCGCAATCATCTTTGTTGCGATCTTGAACAGAATTTCTGAGTGTGTGTGAGAGAGAGAGAGAGGGAGAGAGATGGTTGAAATGAGATGGACTGTGAGGAATTGAGTTTATGGGCGGGAATTTGGACCGAGAGTCGACGAAGTTCGTTGAGGTTGCAGGTTTGGACTACTTTGAGAGCTTTTCGGCCTCTCCTATTACATTCTTTATTGAGGTCTTTCGTCTTTGGACATTGTAATATGTCGTTAGGTCTTTTTAATTTGAAGGGTAAAGTATACTTCACCCTAAGTTTAAGGCGATTTTTAATTTGACCTATAATATTTTAATTTTTACGATGCACTTCCTAAACTTGCAATTTTTTTTTTTCAATTTGAACAATGTTATCCCAAAATTTCTATATTGCCCATAATTTTTTTTTTTTTTTTTTATATATAAAAATTTTTAAAAATAAAAAAATTAGGGGCAATATGGAAATTTTGGGACGACATTGGTCGAATTGAAAAAAAATTGCAAGCTTTGGGGGGTGCATTGAAAAAATTGAAATATTGGAGGTCAAATTAAAAATCGCCCTAAACTTTGGGGGGTAAAGTGTAAGTTTTCCTAATTTTAATTTTTATATTATGTAGTATCATTAGCGGCGACCCATTTGTGTGTTGCCACTAATGAGGGTCATTAGCAGCAACATTCATAGGTCGCCGCTAATAAGGATCAATAGCCGCACATATGTGGTCGTTGTTATTGACCATTATCAGCGGCGACATTTAGATGTAGCAGCAATTAAGCTTCATCAACGGCGACATTTAAGACATTCATAGGTTGCCGCTAATAAGGATCAATAGCAGTGCATATGTAGTCGCTGCTATTGACAATTATCAACAAAGACATTTAGATGTCGTCACTATTGAGCTTCATCAGCGGCGACATTTAAATATCGCCGCTAATAATTTCTAGTTTTCCAACCCAACTCTCAAAGGACTTGTAGCAGCTTATTAGTGTCGACACAAAAGTCTGAAGGCAGTGAAAGGACAGTGAGAGAGATGGGGAACGTAACTGAGGAGTTGACGAAACAATGGGGGAAATTGACACTGAGAGAGGATGAGAATCCAGGCATTGTGATCAAGGAACAGGTTGTTGCTCCCTTCTCTATGTCAAGGAACAGGCATCGTGATCACGGACCAAGATCAGATCCCCTGGAATTAGGTGGGAATTCTAGATTCTAGAATTCACGGCCAAATCTCTTAAAAGAGATCCAATGCCTGCCGTGATGCCACGTGTCCCACTAAATAAATAATAATAACATATTATTTAACTTTTTTTTTTAAAAAAAATGAAACAAAATAATAAAATAAATATAATTTTTTTATTATTATTATTATTTGGCCCTTGGGGTTGTTCGGCCACCCCCAAGGGCCAAACCCATGGGGTGGCTTTGGCCACCCCCATGGCCAAACAGTGGCCCTTAGGGATGGTTCGGCCATCCCCAAGGGCCAAATCCATTTTTTCTTTTTTTGGACTTTTGGCTCTTGGGGGTGGCCAAACCACCCCCAAGGCCATGAGGTGGCTTCGGCCACCCCAGAACGGGTGGTCTAGGGTGGCCGAAGCCATCGCCATGGCCAAACGGTGGCCCTTGGGGGTGGCCGAACCACTCCCAAGGGCCATGTGGTGGCTTCGGCCACCCCAGACCGGGCCACCCCAGACCGAGCAGTCTAGGGTAACTGAAGCCACCGCTATGGCCAAACGGTGGCCCTTGGGGGTGGTTTGGCCACCCCAAGGGCCAACCTCCACTTGTTTTTTTTAGACTTTTGGCCCTTGGGGGTGACCAAACCACCCCCGAGGGCCAAATATATATTTTTTATTATTTTGTTTTTATTTTATTTTTTATTTTTAAAAAAGTTAAATAAAATTTTATTATTATTTATTTAGTGGGACACGTGACATCACAGTAGGTGTTGGATCTCTTTCAAGAGATCTTTACCGTGAAATTCACCCATAATTCCAGGGAAACCTGGTCCCTCTCACGCTACTGAAAAGCACCTGTCTTGGAAAATTTTCACCCTTTTTGAATGCACCCAATTTGTTATTTCAGATTCTTCTGATTTTGTAGGAACCCAATCCCAAGAGAGACTTTACTCATCTGAGAAGGTTCCCAAGTGAGTTTTGTTGAAATTTTGTTGGGTTTTCTTTTTCTTTTCTTTTTTTCTCTTTTTTTTTAGGGTTTTTGTTTTGGGTTGGTGGGGATTGAGCATTTGCAGTAGGTGAATGGAGCAGAAGATATGGTTGTTTCACATGATTTGATTCATTCAAATGAGTGCCGAGACCCTTGAATTGAAAAGATAGAACCACAACTACTGCCACTATCCATGATCCAACACGGATTGTGGAGTAGGAGTAAACTGGAAGAGCAAATCATTCGAGCAATAATTGTCCATCAGCAACAAATTGGGTGGAAAAAATAGAAAGAACCCAAAAAATAGAAGTTTCACCGCTACCAAACAGAGTAAAAAATAAACACAAGCAACACAATGATTTCAAAATGAGGAGAAAATTAGAACAACCCATGAACTACAAAAGTCAAAAAAAAAAAAAAAAAAAAAAACCCTTAAATATAAATGAAGAATCTAGCACCAAAAAGAGGAGAAAATAAACAAAAACAACACAATGATTCCGAAATGAGGAGAAAATTAGATCGACCCATGAACTACAAAAGTCAAAAAATGAATGAAAAATGAAGAACCCAGAAAACATAAATGAAAAACCTGGCACCAAATAGATGAGAAAATAAACAAAATCAACACAATGATTTTGAAATGAAGAAAATTATAACGACCCATGAACTACTAAAGGAAAAAAAAAAAAAAAAAAAAAACGAATCCGTCCCTGCAACTCTTTCTTCACGCCTTTGCCTTCAGCGTTCTTTGTGAAAATATAGGCAAACTATTTTTGGTTGCTTGACCAAAACAATGTTGTATTTCCCTTTATATAGAACAATACAGAGAGCCATCTTAACAACTACAATGGTAAGCGTACAACTTGTTGAAGCAGTTTTCCGAATGATGACGTGGGAAAAGGGACCAGCACAATATGTGATTACCAAACGTGGAGCTGAGAATGAGATAAGAAAAAGAGATCAAAGCTGCCGGCGTTGTCCGGCCGGTGTAAGCTCCGATGCCTAAGTTAGTGAAGTCGTTCAAAAGGAAGATGAACTGGAAGATTATATGCCAAGGAAAAGATAAGCAAGTATTTAAATCTGAGGGTCAAAAGAAGTTACCGAAATAATGAGAGAGAAGCCCCCTTTTATAGGCATCGAATTGTTCCTATTCATCTAACACTGTGGACTTACCGAGTGTCCACGTGTTGACAATATACTAAAACAAGATATTTATTTCTGGCATTCTAATATTTTCGAGAGTAATACTCGGTACCTGCCTCAAGCTCAGTTGGCCGAGCTTGATAGCCGAGTGTCAACAATACAACCAAATAAAGCTGCCCTGCCGAACATGAGTTTGTTTTGAACAGTAAAAATGACCGAGTATGGGGAATGGGCCGGTAAATTAGAACTGAGCCCAAATAAGCCAAAATTTGACCCAACAGTTACCCCCCAGTTTCCTTTTTCTCTTTAACAGAATAAGGAAATCTTATGTAGGAAACCGAATGTAGGTCAGTTTCTATAAGCTCGGTTTTGTCGTTCGGTAAAATGATGCAAGCTGGCTCTTGAATTTCAAATTTTCAAAAAATAAAACTGAAGCGTTCGAGATACTTTACCTCCGCTTTTCGAGAACCACGTGTAGGCTTCTGGGTGGTTTTATGCTTCCCGTAATGGCCATGCGTCAACTTCTGCACCAAGATAGAAATGAAGAGACGTCGCTTCGCCGAACCCTAGGCCCTAGGGTATTAAATGTGTCGCTCGGTTTTCCCCTTTCACATATCTTTATAAAAACCTTCTTCTTCTTCATTCAAAACCCCACCGTCGTATATCGCAGAAGCCATTGTTGCTCTCTCTCAGAATTTGATCAACTTTTCCTTTCTTCTCAACATGGTGTTTTATTTTATAAACCCTTGACTCCGTCCTCCCTCTTCATTTCCTTTCACAATCCTTCGATATCGATACCTGACGGGTTCCAAGGTTCAAAATGTTCCTAAGGGACTGGGTGAATCACACCCAATTACATGGAGATCCAACCTGTTAGCAAAAGATGAACAACAGATACGCAAAGCTTGCCACATTCCTGACTCAGTTCAATTAAGGTAAGGTTGGGGCCGTAGTGGACGTCGACAGCCAAGAAGCCTGCGTTTACATGGACATGTTCCATATTGGTTTGACGTTGCCTTTCCCGAGGGTAGTTCGGGAGTTGTTGAGCTACGTTCGGATAGCTCCACATCAGTTGGCTCCCAATGCCTGGAGGGTGTTCTTCGCCTCAATGATCGCCTGGCCAATAATACTCGGGGACGACCATCCACTCACAGTGCCGGAATTCCTCACAGTTTACAGACTAACAAAGTGTTCTAGAACCAAGTTCTTGTACACTTTTCAGCTTAGGAAGAAAAAGAAACTGTTCACCTTCAGGCATACTTATTCATGCAATCACGGGTGGAAAGAAGAGTTCTTCTTCGTCCAAGGTGAATGGCAATTCTCACCTTTAGAAGTGATCAGGGATCCAAGCATTCCTCGGGAAACTACCTCCCCGTCAAACCGAGGTAAGCCGAGTTTCGTTTGCTCTTTTTTACTTCTCCTTTGCAGTAAAACTAATCTTGATATCTGTTTTCTAGGTCAACAAGAACCTCGCTTAACTCCTGAGGAGCACAAGCATGTGAAAGATGTTCTGGATCACGCCGAGCGTCGTCCTTTGGAGATGGACTATAACGTCATCATGTCCGAAGTGAATAAAGCTCGGTACATATGGACCCCGGCACCTGCAAGGCTGGTAGAAGCTACTGCACCGAGAGCTCCAGCCGCCGAGGTACCAAGGAGACCGACCATGAGGGTCGTCGAGCCCTCCAAGAGGAAAAGTAAGAGGGAAGCCGAAGACGTTCCTCTCAAAAAACACTCGGTGAAGCCGCAAACTGGTACAAGTGTCTCCGTGACAACTGCCGATGATCCTGAAGACCCTCATATTCTTTCTTTAAAAAAGAGTAAAAAACGGGTAAAGACCACTGTAGGGAAGATAAAGAAGAAAACCCAAGCTGCCGAGGATAGCTCGAAGACAACCGGACCTGTTTCCAAACTTGTGGCGAAAGAGAGGATGGGCCACTCGGCTGCTATGGCTGAGGCAGTGAGAAGTGGATATGCCACTAATCCAAGTGTACCTGAGCCTGAAGTGATTGCTCCCCACATCAGGGCATATTCTAGTGTCCTCGGAGGGGTCAGAGAGTTCCTGAGTAGACAGGAAAAATAGGCTCAAGATGCTCTTCTTACACAACAGACTCCTCCAACTTCTTCCTCCACACCTACTAAAGCTAAAGCTTCAATTTCTGAAGCTCCGGAAGCAACTCCTCCCTCAGTCATTCCTCATCCCTCAACTCCAGCCGAGACCGTACAAATAAGTTCTTCCGAGTCCGAGGAATATGGACCCATAGAGGTTGCCGAAGTCTATGCCTTCCTAACCTCAAAAACCACGCCTGCAGAACCCCTGACCGTCGTCAAGCCAGGACAAACCGAAAGAGAGCCATCACACTCACATCTTGAGGTTGACCGAAACGAGTTTACAGTTGAAAAAGCTACAAGCAGCAGGCCCGAAGTTGAGGAACTAGTAGCACCTGGTCCCTCGGTCATGGAGACTGCTGACCAAGTTCCGATTTTCGTTGAGCCCATGGACACCGAACAACCTTTCGTCCAAGAAGTGGTTGAAGTGTCCGAGAGTGAAAAGCAGTTGGATGCAGATCTTGCAGCAACTATGGGTGGAATTGCTGAAGCAGAAATGGGCTTCAAATTTCCAGCTGGCGAAGCATCACCACATCTCGGGGAATCATCTCAACCCGTGAATAGTGAACCGCCGAGCATGACTACGGAGATTCCTTTCGAGCCTCCAAAAAATACTTTTATGGAGAACCTAGTTGGGTCTTTGAGGGCAGCTGAATCCTCGGCTGAGCGTACACCTGAATCACTTCTTTGGACATTCGGGGAGCCCTTCACTCGGCTAGGTGACAAATGGCTGGCCAACCCTTTCGTTCTCCTGGCTGGTGCAATCCCGGGCAATAGCCCGGTGGAGGTCAATACCCAGCTCCCGAAGGAAGTGATGGAGCACATGTTGTATCATCAGCTTGAGGTAACCACATTCCCGCACACTTGATTTATGATAGTAGTATTTTTGTTCCAATAAATTTCGTTCCATTTGTAGGGTTCGATGAACAGCATGAACTATTACCTTCACTATTGAAAATTTGCTGAGAATCAAGCTCAGGAAGCTGAGAGTACAAAAAAGAAACTTGAAGAGGCTGAAGCCGAGATCCAGCGTCGAGGAGCTCAAAGTGCTGGGGCTATCGCACGGTCTCAAGAGTTGGAGTCCGGGCTTGCTGTCGAGAGAGTAAAATACAAGAGTTTACTAGCTGACTTCTCGACCCTTGAGGAGGGAACAACCCTACTAAAGAAAAACCTCGACAAACTCTCGACTTTGGAGCCCGAAGGCACCCGAAGGAAACTTGAGGAGACCGAGCGAAAAGTGGCCGACCTGGAAGCTCAGTGCTCTCAGAACCACTCTAGGATTCGAAAGCAAGAAGTCCAGGGGATTGTTGAGAGATCCCGAATCAGGCAGCTGCTTCTTGACAACCTGGCCTTGGGGAACAAGGTCGATTCTTACAAGAAGAAACATACTGAGGCC
Source organism: Corylus avellana (assembly GCF_965113065.1). NCBI lineage: Eukaryota > Viridiplantae > Streptophyta > Magnoliopsida > Fagales > Betulaceae > Corylus > Corylus avellana. Next base: position 19,085,123 of record NC_142496.1, read on the forward strand.
GCGTTTGAACGTCGTGCTGCCGAGGGTCAAGCTAAATGAGTTTCTGAAGAGCTGGAAGCAGCTCGGAAGGAATCGGCCTTTCAAAACTCCAGAGTCGAGGTGGCTGAAGAAAGACTAATGGCCATCGAGGAGCAGCTTCTGGCTTTAGAGAAAAAACAGAAGTTGGCCAAAGTTCCTGTTAAGAGGGCCGAGGGCTTTAAAGGGAAATTCCTTCGAGCAAAGGAGCAAGTGTTCAAATACAAAAACAAAGCTCGGGACTTCTACAAGCAGCTCTCCTTTGCTTCTTGGGCCCGAGATTACGGTTGGGGCACGGGCTTCATCTCAGGTTTTGAAACTTTCCGAAGATGGTCGAGGAATCCTCCCGAAGGTGTCGACCTCAACACAATCAAACCTGAAGATGTTCCCCCTACTGAAGAAGACATTTCAAAAATTTCCACACTTGGTAAAGAGCAGATGCCTGACTGCAAAGGCATCACAATATTCGGTTTTGACCCGTTTGCTCAGCGTCAAGTTGGGGAGTCTTCTACTGCGGCCGAGCTTGCCGATGCTCATGATGACTCGGAGAAGTCAGTGGCTGCATCTGACGAAGACTGGGATCATGCCTCTCCTTAAGTTTTCCTAAGTGTAAATACCGAGAGAACATCTCTCTTTTTGTATCTAATTTATACAAACTTTGTAAATGAAAGAAATTTTTCACAATGAGAAAATCTGGTGTTCGGTTCATATTAAACTTGCACATCAATATTCGCAAACATACTATGTATACCCCCCCCCCCCCCCCCGATTCCCATAGTTTATAAATGTAATTTATACTGATGGGAATCTTAACGAGGCGTAAAAGACTTTGAACCGAGTGTAAAACTTGAATTAATACCGCAACATGCTGCATGTTTGTCCGAAAATGTGCTGTTTTGTGGGCAAATTATGTTAAACCATGATATTTGCTGTATATTTGCTTAAGGAAACTGCATATTTGCTTAAGGAAACTGCTCGGTATGATGGCTTAATATTCGGTGGGTGCTGCAATTGTAAGGATGTTTATGAACTTCATCATCGAGAAAGTGTCTTAGTGATGTTCAGCCGAAATACGTTCGGGAACTTCTCCAACTATATTTCTCCGATGGAGAACCTTTGAATAAAGGTTAAGTTCGGAAAGCGCTTGGTTCAGCTATATTTCCGAACTCCTCTTTGGGAAAGCGCCTTAGCGATGTATCACTAAGTTACGCTCGAGAAAATCTCAGACTGTATTGCACCAAAGGGTTGGAAAGTGTTATAAATACCTTCCAAGAAATGACCCTCGGAAAAGCACTTAGTGCAGCTATATTTCCCGAAGCTTATTAAAAGTTTGTTATTGAAATGGACATATCTTGACATTCTTCTTCCTCGGGAAAGCGCCTTAGAGAATTTTGTCTAAGCAACACTTGGCAACTTCTCCGGCTACGTTTCACCGAGTTAGAACCTTTGAATAAAGGTTTGCATTTGGTCTAGTGGAAATGTCTCAATAAGAACATATCGAGTGATACTTGATAATTCTATGACATTTGCTCAGCGAACACATGGTTTTGCTACATACTTAAGATTTCTGTATGATTATAATCTCAGTCTCGATTAAGAAAGAAAAGAATATAACAAAAGTGATGCTCTGAGAATCATAATTCTATACAAAATACTTCTTAAGATGTTCGGCATTCCATGGTTGTCGAAGTTGTTTTCCTTCGGAGTTTGTAAGATGGTAAGCTCCCACTTTGCCACATTTGACCACCAGGTATGGTCCTTCCCAATTTTGTGCGAGCTTTCCTTTGGTTGCATCTTTGGTCACCAGTGTAACTTTTTTCAAAACCAAATCTCCAACTTTGAAACTACGATGCTTCACTCGTCGGTTGAAATACCGAGCTACCCTTTGCTGATATGCTGTCATTGTAACCTGGGCCTGATCTTGTTTTTCTTGTAGTAAATCCAAGTGTAACTTTAGACCTTCGCCGTTGAAATCTGGGCTGAATGTGTCCACTCGGAAACTTCCAGATCCGACCTCGGCAGGGATGACAGCCTCGGTTCCGTAGGCTAAGGCGAAAGGAGTCTCCTCGGTTAGAGTCCTTCTGGTTGTGCGGTATGCCCATAGAACTTCGGGAAGATTCTCTGACCATTCCCTCTTGTGCTGACCGAGCTTTTTCTTCAGGATTTTGAATATGGTTTTGTTCGTTGCTTCTACTTGCCCATTTGCTTGGGGATGTCCCGGAGATGAAAAGTATTACCGAACGTGAAGTCCGGCACACCAACTCCGAAAGGAATCACAGTCAAACTGTTTGCCATTGTCCATAACAAAAGCATGTGGAACTTCATATCGACAAATGACATTTCTCCAAAGAAATTTCTCAATATTCTTAGCAGTAATATTCACCAGAGCTTCGGCTTCTGCCCACTTGGTGAAATAGTCAACAGCGACCACAACGAACCGAACTCCTCCTTTCCCTGTAGGTAATGACCCGACTATATCCACCGCCCCCCATTGTGAAAATGGCCATGGTGAGGAAACCGAGCTAAGTTCCTCAGGAGGTTGCTTGATAATGTTGGCAAAACGCTGGCAACTGTCACAAGTCTTAACCATATCTATGGAGTCTTGGTTCATACTCGGCCAAAAGAATCCTGCTCTTACCGCTTTGTGCGCTAAAAACGGGGTCCTGAGTGACTGCCACAGATTCCTTCATGAATCTCTCGAAGGACATAATCACCTTCCTCTTTTGAGATACATTTAAGAAGCGGTAACATAAAATCTCGTTTGAAAAGAGCTCCATTGACTAGTGCGAACCGAGCGGCCTTTCGCTTCAACTGTATTGCCTTTCTCTTATCCCTCGGCAGAATTCCCTTTTCAAGATAACTAACTATCTCTTCAGCCCAGGCAGGCATGACTTCGAGAATTAAAATGAAAACCTTCTCGACGATAGAAGGGTGCTGCAAAGTTTGCATCATCTGGTCGAACTCTCCTACTTCACACTTGGTTGAAGAGCCTAAACGGGCCAGATGGCCGGCCTTCTCGTTTTCTTCCTTCGGGATTTTAACAATACAAAACTTCTTGAAAGATTTTTGCATACCTTGAATTTTGGACAAGTAGAGCTTCATTTTGGTACCCTTAGCCTCAAACTCGCCGCGAATGAGGCCAACTATAACTTGAGAATCACTTCGCACCTCTACAAACTCTGCCTCCAGCTCCTGAGCTAAACCGAGCCCAACTATTACAGCTTCATACTCGGCTTCGTTGTTAGTAGTTTTGAATTCTAACCTTAATGAGTTCTTCAGCTCCCTTCCATCCGGCGCGATCATTACAACCCCAGCTCCGCCGTTTCTTTTGGTAGATGAACCATCCACATAAATTACCCATGTTCTCTCTTTCGGCCAATCCTCCTGGTCTTGAATGTTGGTGAATTCTACCACAAAGTCTGCTAAAGCCTGACCTTTAACAGCATTTCGTGAGATAAAGTGAATGTCGAATTCACTAATTTCAATTGCCCAGTTGACCAGCCAACCAGACAAGTCCAGTTTCCGAAGTACTTTCTTTAATGGATACTCGGTCATGACATTGATTGTATGAGCTTGGAAGTATGGTCGGAGCTTTCTAGAGGCAATTACCAAGGCGAAAGTGAGTTTCTCCATCTGTACGTATCTTTCCTCGGCGCCATGCAACGCTCGGCTGACGAAGTAGACTGGCTTATGAACCGCTTCTTCCTCCCGGATCAAAGCCGCACTAACAGCAGTTGGTGATACTGCCAAGTATAGATACAATGTTTCCCCATGAACAGCTCGGCTGAGAAGAGGTGGACTAACCAGAGACATTTTAAGCTCTTCGAACGCCTGTTCGCACTCTTCAGACCATTCGAAAGCCTTGCGTAAAATCTTAAAAAACGGAAGACACTTATCTGTAGACCCAGAGATGAACCTGTTCAAGGCTGGGATTCTTCCTGTCAACTGCTGAACCTGCTTCACATTCTTTGGAGATTGCATATCCAATATCGCCTGGATCTTTTCTGGATTAGCCTCAATCCCTCGGCTAGACACCATTAAACCGAGGAACTTCCCGGATGAGACTCCGAATGCACATTTTGTAGGGTTCAATTTCATCTTAAAGCGCTTCAATGTCTTTAACGCTTCCTGGAAGTCGGTAACATGGTCCATCTGCAGCTTGCTTTTGACCAGCATGTCATCAACATAAACCTCCATATTCTTACCAATCTGTTCTTGAAACATCCTGTTTACCAGTCTTTGGTAAGTTGCACCGGCATTCTTCAGACCGAATGGCATGACCTTGTAGCAATACAAGCCTCAGTCAGTGATGAAGGCTGTCTTTTCTTGATCAGATGGATGCATGAAAATCTGATTATAGCCTGAAAAGGCATCCATGAAGCTCAGCAACTCATACCCTGCATTTGCATCAACTAAGGAGCTAATATGGGGCTATGGAAAACTATCCTTCGGGCAAGCTTTGTTAAGATCGGTAAAATCTACGCACATCCTCCACTTCCCAGAGGACTTCTTAACCATCACTACGTTGGATAGCCAATCAGGGTAATGCGCCTCTTTGATGAACTGAGCCTTCAGTAGCTTGTTCACTTCCTCGGCTATCACCATGTTTCTATCAGGAGCAAACTTCCTTCGCTTCTGCTTTACTGGTTTGACCTCTCGATCAATGTTCAAGTGATGAACAATATCCTTGGGGTCAATCCCTGACATGTCTTCAGGAGACCATGCAAAAACTTCAAGATTCTGCTGGAGAAATCGAACAAGAGCTTCTTTAACTCTAGGAGCCAGCTGCAAACAAATCTTGACAACCTTTCCTTCAGCTATAGGAATATCAATCAGTGGCTCGGCTGGCTCCTTCCTCAACTGCATTTTTCGCTCATCAGCTAAACTACCGATCATCAATAGTGCTGACTTTGGGCATTTCTTCAAAGATGTATTGTAGCACCTTCTAGCAACAATTTGGTCCCCTCTAACCTCTCCAACCCCTTCAATGGTTGGGAATTTCATTTTCAAGTGATAGGTGAAAGTGACTGCCTTCAGTTGATTTAAGGCCGGGCGACCGATGATCATATTGTAAGCCGATGGTCGATCAATGACAAAAAAATTCACCATGATAGTGGATTGTCTAGGAGCAGTCTCTGCTGTAACTGGAAGAGAAATCAACCCAATGGGTTGGACATGCTCACCTGCAAATCCTATCAACGATGACAAGAAAGGTTTCAACTTCTCTCGGCCAATGCCCAATTGTTGAACAACTGTCCAATAAATAATATCAGCCGAGCTTCCATTGTCTATTAAGACTCGGTGAACGGCATGGTTAGCTACCGTCAGAATTATCACCAAAGCATCATCATGTGGCATCGAGACTTCTTTCGCATCTTCCTCCGAAAATGTTAGAACACTCGGTTCTCTCTTCTGAATCTTGGAGGGTTTTTCTAGCGCGAAGATTTCTTCTATTCTAGCCTGCTTGGCGTAAGCCTTCCTTGCCGAGCTTGATTCTCCTCCGCTAGCCAGACCTCCTGAGATGGTGCAAATCTCGCCAATGATAGCTTGGTTCTGAGGATTTTGCTACTGATTTTGCGAAACCCTCGGCTCATCACGCCTCTGCCTCTGGTTGCGTGACAGATCATCGTTCTGACCCGAATGTTGTCCCTGTCCACCTTGAATGTTCTTTCTTTTGCTATTCTCTTCGGCCAAGAAATTTAGCAACTTCCCATTTCTCAGAAAATTTTTCAATCTCGAACCGAAGACTGATACAATCCTCGGTTTGATGCCCATGATCATTATGATACTCGCAAAATTTCTGAGTACTGCGGGGCTGGGGAGGAGATTTCATCCTTCCTAGCCATCGGAAGTTCGGGTCCTTTTTAATCTCCATGAACACCTTATAAACAGTTGTATTCAAAGGTGTCCATCCCACATACTGTTGATGCTGGTTCGGACGAGGCAGCAGACCGACATTTTTATCCTGAATCTTAGGATCTTGGCCGTCCTTCTTCTTCTTTTCGATTATAACTCTCGGTTTTGTCATAACTGGATCAGTAGCAGATTTTCTCTCGGCAGCTTTAGATTTCAGCAACGCCCAGATAGTCTCTTCCTGGTTGATGAATTCCTCGGCCTTGCTGTTAAATTGTCGTAAAGGTCCCGTCTTTGGCCTTTTGGACAACTCGGCCATTAGAGGCCCTTCAGTCTGTATACCGTGCATCAACGCTGATAGAATGGTTTGCTCGTCAGTACTCTCCACTGTCAACTTTTCTCGATTGAATCGCGACAAATAATCTTTCAAAGATTCGTCTTTTCCCTGCATGAGAGATAATAAATATGTCGGGTTCTTCTTTCTTCTTCTAGCGGCAAGAAATTGACCCAGGAACTGCTGTCCAAGATAATCAAAACTATCAACAGATTTAGGGTTCAGACTTCCGAACCACTCCTTTGCAACTCCCTTCAAAGTTAAAGGGAAAGCTCGGCAAGCAATTTCGTCAGGAGTTTCATGAAGGATGATATGAGCTCGGAAACTCTCCATGTGGTCAAAAGGATCTCCACTTCCATCATACTCGCCAATCCGAGGAACCTTAAAATTACCTGGCATGGGGAACCTCATTACCCGGTCAGTAAAAGGTAGGTTGGTGTACTGCATTAGATCCTCAGTAGCAGACCAATTTTCTCTACTCTCAATTAGGAAAGCCATCTTTTCGAACTTCTGCTGAAGATCTTTAACGTCTTTGTGCACGGCAGCCTCTACAGGTTTATCAAGATATGACCGAACATAACGGGAATGGCTACACTGGGAATTGCCATGATGTGTTTTGGCGTGACTAGACTCGCCATGGCGTGACTTGCCACCGAGCTGCGAATGCTTGGCTAGCTCTTGTTGGTGGGTGATAGACTTGGCCCGAACAGTATGTGGATTGCCTTGTATTGTACTTCCAGTGTCTGGTTGGGTTGACTGACATCGGGCTGATGGTGGTGGATTCCTATGAGACTCTTCTCGTCTTCTCTTCTGTGCCGAGTCTTCTCTAGGAGGCAGCTTAGAGACGATCTCTTCATTCTGTTTCCTCATAGCCTCAACAGATTCGGCTATTCGCTTCATAAAATCCACCATGACAGCTGTTTGGGGATTTGGATCATGTGAGGTTCCGGGTATATCTGTTTGGATGATTGGGATAAGATGAGGAGATGTGTCAGGGTGCGGAGGTGTGTTCACCATATCGGAATATAAGAGATTAGTAAGAACCGATAAAAACTCGTACCCACAGACGGCGCCAAACTGTTGAAGCAGTTCTCCGAATGATGACGTGGAAAAAGGGACCAGCACAATATGTGATTATCGAACATGGAGCTGAGAATGAGATAAGAAAAAAAGATCAAAGCTGCCTGCGTTGTCTGGCCGGTGTAAGCTCCGATGCCTAAGTTAGTCAAGTCGTTCAAAAGGAAGATGAACTGGAAGATTATATGCCAAGGAAAAGATAAGCAAGCATTTAAATCTGAGGGTCAAAAGAAGTTACCGAAATAATGAGAGGGGAGCCCCCTTTTATAGGCATCGAATTGTTCCTGTTCATCTAACACTGTGGACTTACCGAGAGTCCACGTGTTGACAATATACTAAAACAAGATATTTATTTCTGACATTCTAATATTTCCGAGAGTAATACTCGGTACCTACCTCAAGCTCGGTTGGCCGAGCTTGATAGCCGAGTGTCAACAATACAACCAAATAAAGCTGCCCTGCCGAACATGAGTTTGTTTTGAACAGTAAAAATGACCGAGTATGGGGAATGGGCTGGTAAATTAGAACTGAGCCCAAATAAGCCGAAATTTGACCCAACACAACTAATACAAGATAAAAGGAAAGTAAATCAAATGAATACAAGTTACAACTATTGTGAGATATATACAGTTGCAGACATTCATGTAAGGAATATAAATATTGTCACTAGTTGTCAATATGATATGGTGAATCCTCCTCTATCTCAACGTGATTCTTGATGGAAAGTGCTGGATGTGTGGGTGATTTGATTTGATATTGTATACTCTTATTGATGTCTTGTTGATTGCCCGAGATACCAATGCTTCTGTACTGATTTTTAGGAATACCTTTCAGACCCCCCCGCGAGCGCAAACTGATGGGGGGAACAACCGGCAGTTTGTCACGTAAGAAACAAAAGCGATCAGCGGTGTGTCCCTTGGTAAAAATATCAGCGACCTGATCCAAGGTAGAGAGATAGCGAAGTTGAATGTCATGGTTGGTAACCTTTTCAGGGATAAAATGGACATCCACTTCAGCATGTTTGGTGCGAGAGTGAGACACTTGGTTAGACGTGAGGGAAAGGGCGCCAAAATTATCATACCAAAGGACAGGAGGAGATGGGGGAGAGAGATTGTCAATTCTTTTAGCAGCATGCAAAGCCAGAACATTTCGGCAGTGGCATTGGCCATGGAGCGATACTCGGCTTCGGTGCTTGAGCGGGACACCATAGGTTGTTTCTTGGCAGACCAAGAGATTAAATTGGAGCCCAAGAAAAATACTGAAACCAGTCGTGGAGCAGCGGTCATCGGGGTTGCGAGTCCAATCTGAGTCACAAAAGGCATTGAGAGTAATGGCACCTTTGCGAAAATGAAGGCCAAAATCAATTGTGCCTTTCAAGTAACACAACACACGCTTGGCTGCTGTCCAGTGCACAGAAGTGGGAGTATGCATGTGCTGACATAGCTGATTTATAGAGTATGCAAGGTCTGTGCGTGTGGGAGTGACATATTGAAGAGCACCTACAACTTGCCGAAATTCAGTGGGGTTGGCTAGTGCATCACCATCAAATTTAGACATTTTAGAACCAGCAGTGCAAGGGGCTCGATAAGGCTTAGAGTCCGTCATTTGTGTACGAGTAAGCAGATCCATAGCATATTTGGACTGGCAGAGGTGAAGTCCAGTGGTGTCTCGGATAGCTTGAATGCCAAGAAAATAGCCAAGGGGCCCTAGGTCCTTCATTACGAAATCTGACTGTAAGTTTGTCAATAAGGCGTTGTATGGTGTCTAAATGATTCTTTGTGAGGATAATATCATCCACATAAACAAGAAGAAAATATGGACATTGTCAGTGTGATAAACAAATAAGGAATGGTCCACTTGAGAGCTACAAAACCCGATTTCCAGTAATGCATGAGAAAGTTTGGTGAACCAAGCTCTAGGGACCTGTTCTAGGCCAAAGAGAGATTTGTGTAATCGACAGACATAGGTAGGGTTAGAGGGATCCACAAACCCTTGAGGTTGCTCCATATACAAGTCTAACACACCATGCAAGAAAGCGTTAGAAACATCTAGTTGCTTTATTTGCCAATTGAATTGCACTGCCAATGCCAATATTAAACGGATGGTTGTAGATTTGATAACAAGGCTGAATGTTTCATGGTAATCAACCCCACTCACCTGATCAAACCCCTTAGCAACAAGGCGAGGCTTAAACCTGTCAATACTGCCGTCAGGTTTTTGTTTAAGCTTAAACACCCATATGTTCCTTACCACATTTTGGTGCAGAGGCCTGGGGCATAGAGACCAGGTTTTGTTTGTCAAAAAAGCATTGAATTCAAGTCGCATTGCATCAACTCATTCGGGTTTAGTGGCTGCCTGGTGGTATGTAGAGGGCTCAAGAGGGAGAGTAAGAGTGTGATAGGCGATAAGAGGATGTTTGATAGCTCGAAAGAGCTTAAAATCAAAAAATGATTTGGGTTTGAGATTACTTGTCTGGGAATGTGTAACAATGTGATGGGTAGGAGCAGTAGGTGCAACGGTAACTGGTGATGTATGGACACACAGTGGGCTGTCAAGAGGAGAAGAGGGACACGTAAGGTTGGGAAGAGATGGGGCAGTGACCTCCACGGTTGAAGTTGGATGTGATGGTGCAGTGGATGGAGCAAACGTGTCTTCGGGCATGGGTACTACAGCTGGTTTGTGGACAACGTGTGAGTTGAGAGGCAAAGTAGGGGAGCTGTCATGCAAAATAGGGGTGTGGCTTTACTGGAAAAAGGTTGAATGAGGATATGGTGGCTCACTGGAGGAGGCAGGGGTGTCTAGAGGCACGGGTACTACAGCTAAAGGGTTGGTGACGTGTGGGTTGGAATGTAATATAGGTGGGCTGTTCTGCAAAGCGGAGGGATGGGTTTGCTACAATATTACAGCAGATGGAGGAGTGATAATGTGTGGGTGTGAAGTCAACAAAGGTGGGTCCAACGTAGGTGGGTTGTCTTGTAAAGTATGGGAGTGGGTTTGCTGCAAAGTGGGCTGCATTGTATTTGTAGGTATTGTAGGTATTGTAGGTGATGTTGTAGGTGATGGGAAAGAGGTGCCTAACAAATCAGTAGAGGGGTATGTAGAAACAAGTGGGGTATGCATAAAATTTGAAGGAAGAGGCACAGGATTACCTTTGGGAACCGTGACTGTGTAGGATCCTTGTGAGAGAGCCATGCCCTTGGTTAGAAATTGGGATTCATCAAAGACTACATTGTGTGAGAGGTACACTTTTTGAGATTGAGGATCAAGGCACCTATACCCACGCTGGTTTGCACCATAGCCTAAAAAAATGCAAGGTTTGCTTCTGAATGATAACTTATGTTGTGCATAAGACGAAGAAGTGGGTAACATAAACACCCAAAGGCTCTCAAGAAGGTATTATTTGGATGTTTCTTAAAAAGCTTAAAGAACGGTGTTTCATTGTGAATAACAATGGATGGTAGTCGATTAATGAGAAAGATGGAAGTCAAAAAGGAATCGACCCAATATTTATGAGGTAGACCTAATTGAGCCAAAAGGGTAAGGCCCATCTCCATAATATGCCTGTGTTTCCTCTCAGCAATACCATTTCGCTGAGAGGTATGTGGACATGTCAATCTATGAAAGATGCCATGACGGCTGAGAAAATATTTGAATTGAAGAAAGCAATATTCTCTACCATTGTCAGATTGAAAATATTTTATTTTGGTAGAGAATAAATTTTCAGTAAGCAATTTGAATTTGACAAAACATTAAAAGACATCACTTTTATTCATAATGGGATACAACCAGGTGTATCAGTTGTAGTCATCAATAAACAATACATAAAATTTGCCTCCACTAAGTGACGGAACAGGAGATATCCAAACATCTAAGTGAATTATTTCTAAGGGAGTAGTGGAAACACGACTGGACTTAGAAAAAGGCAATTGCTTAAATTTTCCAAGTTGACATGACTCACAGACTCTAGATTTATTAAAAGACCCAACAAGAGGAATTTTCTAGTGATGAAGGAGATGCTGGAAAACAGGGGCTGATGGGTGTCCTAGCCTTTGATGCCAAACCATGTTGGTAGTTTTAACACCAAGAAGAGCTGCAAACCCCTTGAGTTTATTCATGAATTTTCTGTGGAGATGGATAGGGTAGAGCCCATTCTCACTCGGCCCCTGAAGCAGTACGGCTCCTGTCAAGTTGTCCTTCACAGTGAAATCAGAGTCAGTCGAAGCAAACCAACAATGATTATCCTTACAAAATTTATTTACGGAGAACAAATTGGCAGATGCAGATGGACAATGTAATATGTCTTTGAGAAGAAGAGATGTGGGGTTAGATGTTTAGTATGCTTGTGACTAAACAATTGAGGAACCAATGCTATGCATATCCAAACCTGAACTGTTGCCTACACCCACAGTGTCTGCTCCTGCAAATGGTTGAGCATCAGTGATGTTGGAGGAATCAATTGTCACATGAGTGTTGGCTCCAGAGTCAACTAACCAGTCTTGAGTTTCAAAATCGCCATTTGTGTGGGGAACCATTGCTGCTAGTTGTGTTGTGGATGCCTTCCTTGATAGGCATAGTCCATTCTGTGGTAGCAATCTAAAGCCCTATGACTGCTTTTCTCACAGATTTGGCATAGGAATCGTGGGGTTGGAGGAGCATTGAATGAGGAATTCCCATGGTGTGGAGCACTAAATGAGGAATTCCCATGGTGTGGTGTTGGTGGGCGATTTGGTGGGGAAGTGTGGTTACATGGAGAAAAATGGAAAGGACGTGATTGGCTATTTTGGTTTGGTCTTGAGGAAAATTTTGTTTTCCTAAAGTGGGTAGAATGGTGTGGATGGGAATGTGATTGGTTTGGTTTGTTGGTAAATAAGGCAAAAGGACCAACTTTAGGCGTGAGAGTGTGCTGTTGGTTTTGAAGCAATATTTCATGACTTAACAATTCAGATTGAAAATCAAGAAAAGTCATTGCATGGTCACGTAAGGTGAATGCAGTAACAAAATAATTGAACATTGGATTTATTCCACTGATAATAAATAAGATGAGATCATCATCTTCAAGGGGCTTACCTACTGTAGATAATTCATGAGCCCATTGTTTAGCTTGATTCAAGTACTCAGTACACGACTTACTTCCCTACAGCAAGCTTTGCAACTGACGCTTGAGATTAGAGATGCATGATCTGGACTGGGCAGCAAACCTGGTTGCAAGGGCATTCCAGGCTAGTCGAGATGTGTTTAAACCATACATCAACGACACTAGAGAGGGAGCTAAAGAGCATATGATGAGACTCAGCAGCTGTTTGTCTCTCCTCCGCCATGTAACTTAGGCTGGATTCAGAATTTGAGCATCATCTATGGGGTTGGTGATGAGTTTGGGAGGACATGGATCTGTTCCATCAATTAATCCCTCAAGTTCGTAACCACAAAGAATGTGCTGGAATTGAGCAACCCATCCAAGGTAGTTGCAGGATCCTTTCGGTTTGATACCACCCAATTGTGTAACGTTGGGAAGCATAGGAGTGTAGGGGCAAATTTTAGTGATTGGGTTGGGGTTTTGAGAATATGCGGAACTAGAGCTAGAATCGGCCATGGATGAGCGTTGACTCTTAGGTGACTTTGATACCATGAAAATATAGGCAAACTGTTTTTGGTTGCTTGACCAAAACAGTGTTGTATTTCCCTTTATATAGAACAATACAGAAAGTCATCCAAATGGCAAGTTAACAACTACAATGGTAAGCGTACAACTAATACAAGATAAAATGAAAGTAAATCAAATGAATACAACTATTGTGAGATATATACAGCTGCAGACATTCACGTAAGGAATATAAATATTGTCACTAGTTGTCAATATGATATGGTGAATCCTCCTCTATCTCAACGTGATTCTTGATGGAAAGTGCTGGATGTGTGGGTAATTTGATTTGATATTGTATGCTCTTATTACTGTCTTGTTGATTGCCCGAGATACCTGTGTGCCGATTTTCAAGAATACCTTTAACACTTTGCTTCTTTTTTTTTTTTTGTTATTGACTTTTTTATTCTCTAAAAACTATCTAACGGAGAAGTTAACGTTAACTTACTATTTTTTTTTATTCTTTTATTCCAAGTCCGACGTGTCTCATTTTTTATGCTTAGATCCAAGCCACTAACTTGATATTCTCCATTCATTTAGGCGTGTTTGTCAAAAAGCTTGAAGTAAGAAGTTAATTGAAATTGTAGCAGATTTAATTGATGTGAGGAAAAAAAGTAAGAATGTTTTGTTACTTTTATATAAAAAAGTGAAAAACAATATATATATGTTTTGTAGTGATTTTTTTATTTGAATAATAATAAAAAGTAATTTATGTGATGTAAAAAGTAAAAATATTGGATAATAAAAAGTAATTTATGTGATGTAAAAAGTAAAAATATTGGAGTTAATTTTAAAAAGAAGTTTTTGGATTTTTGGATAGGGTCCGGCCCACTCCTTGGCCAAACACAGCCTAAATCCGGATCCCCCAATCTCGGCCATTTTTTATTCGCCCCTCTTTCAATCTTGGCCATTGCACTACTCCACACACGCTCCCCTTCATTTCAACCGTTGATTCATTGTGTTTTAATCTCATCCCTTCAAACCTCATCACCCACTCCCGGGTCCGGCATTAATTTTCCCCGACTACTCTGGCCACATGTCTTGTCCTTGGTCCTTGGGCCTTGTCTCTTCGTATTACGCGGTCTTGGTCTTCCAGAGTTCCGATTACGAGAGTGAATCTCAACCGTTCCTTTCATAATTTTCGAATTAATTTTTCTCACAACTCTCCATGTTTTATGAGTTTCCCTCCACCGTTGGATCTCCTCAATTCATCCTAGATAAGTAAATTTTACTTTACGATAGAGATATGATAATCAACCACATCTGCACTTGATTGTTGAAACACGTCCACCAATGGGACGGAATCACCTTGCTTTAACCAACCAAAAAGGCTAGCCCAATTGGCTGCCTTGTCAGCATCGTATGGTTGTTCTTTCTTTTCCGACCCGGTCCCTATTTAGATTACTAGAAAGTGGGCAAAGGCCCATTGGGTTAATAGATGAGAAATCTGGATTTCCACCCATTGGTTTATGGCAACTAATGTCTGGATATATATCATGATTCCAAAATATATATGAACAAATTTTAAGTAAGTCTCATCATTGTATTTTTATTTTGAATATTTTATGTAATAATATACATAAATATTGTTGCCATATTTTATATAATTAATACGATTTGAGAATGAAATTAAGAATAATTTTTTGAAATTTTATCGCCCTAGGCGTGTGACCTTCGGAGGGAAGATTATTGCAAAAGGATCCAACTTCCATGCTTTAAATAAATGTACCAAACATCGGTTGTTAAAAAAATTAACAGTCCAAATTAACTCCGGTATCTGTTAGTAAAACGATATGGTAAAATCTTAGCAAAAGATTGGTGATAGAACTCTTTACATACCCCCAACTCTTCAAACCTCGTCACCACCTTGGTGGATCCGTATTCTGATCCTCTATGTCCATTTGAATTAGAGAGTAACCAACACAGCTAAGATTTCTACAAAGAAATCTATTTTTATGATTTTTTTTTTTTTTTTATGGTTATTCTCTTGTCCTTCTACTTTTTAAAATCATCATTAAATCGGTAGGATCTACGTGTAGGACCCACATGAACACATATATCCAAATTAAAAAATAAAAAGATGGAAGAGTAACCGTGAAATGATATAGAGACATGTGATGCATCCTCGATAGGGGTTAATTGAACTACACAATAACATAGAGAGTTACATTGAGCTTCCTTCACCTCAAAATTGCACGACAACAACTCACTAATCCATAAAATTAAGCTACCAAAACAAATAAAATGATTATAAGAGACACCGACAATCTATTGAAAAAAGAAATTCTAAACATCAGCAACCAAGTCGTTAGCTTCATCATTTTACAAAATATTAACTGTTACAACACAAACCATTTTATTAATCAACCTTAATTCGTCCAAACTCCAACGCCACTAGACAATGGTAGGAAACTCTGCATATAGGCATATGATAAACCCTAGCTAAGAGGCTAAGACCTCCTTAATTGGTCATTTTTCAGACACCCTAGACCTAGTGAGAGGAGATTGCTCTGGGACGTTTTGCCTCATTAGTTTGGAAGACTTCTACATAAGGGTAATCTAATATCTAATCTTTCGGTTTTTATAAATGTTTTACTGTTTAATTAAGTTCACACTTATGTATGCTTAGATCTTTATTTTTTTTAAAAAAAAAAAGGCATGTGGGTTGTTTATATTTAAATGAATTTTGTAGGGAAGCATGATGTTTAAATTATAGATTTCGTATTCTATGTTGGCATGTCTTTTAAACAATTTAAATAATATAATACTACGTTTAGATGCACCAATTTTCAATTTTGACCAAAAAATAGAGAGGATTAGTGGGTTGTAGTTGATTTAACTCATAAAAAATTTCAAAAAAAAATAATAGAGAGGTACTAGGAATACTACACTTTCTATTACAAATTCTTTACAAACTGACATGGTAGTTCACACGTTAACCGCTAAAATGTTGATAGTTGCGTTGCATTTCACATGAGATTTATCACATTTAAAACCTGAGGTGGCAATCCACATGTCGATTAACATGTCCACCACTAAATTGTAAACAACCACATGAACTATCACGTGGGACTCATTTCCTATTTGCATCCAACAAGGTTTCAGTCTTTGACTTACAACAGCAAATATTCATTTTTCCAAAATCTGAAATGAGTAACTATTAAATAGTCAGGAGGAATGCTCGCAAGGCTTAAAAAAATAATTTACAAAAAAAAAAAAAAAAAAAAACAAACTCTTACAAATTGACGTGGCACAATATAATTAAAAAACTTTTACAAAGTGACGTAGCGTGAGAAATTCAATCATGTAATGCCATGTCACTTTGTAAGAGTTTTTTTTGTAAATTTTTTTTTTTAAAAAGCCTATCATTTCTAAATAGTCACATAAGGTCCCAACCCCCGACACCCATACCCACCCCGATAAGCTATTTTTATTTTTTATTTTTTAGGCCTTTGGCAGTTTATTTATTTGATTTTTATTTTATATTGTAGTGGATCAATATAAAAAATAAAAAAAAAAGAAAAAAAAAAAGCTTCAATAATCTATTTTAGCCAAAAATATACTCTAAAATAAATAATTTTTAATAAGCTATTTTAGACTTTAGCCCAACAAAATGTATTTGGGCCTCCAAAACAATTAATTTTTAGCCCAATTAGCAACTAGTAAAAGCCCAATAAAAAGCCCACAAAAGCCCAAACCGATTTAACCGATCACCGATATGACCGATAATTTTCGGTTAACACTTCTTATCGGTTGGTAATCGGTTAGGATTTAGTTAACCGATAGCTTATCGGTTAACCGACCGATAAGCCCATTAACCGGTCCGAACTGACCGATACCCAGCCCTACCACTAGCACCAAAAAAATTTACAAACTATGGAGTAATCCTGACTATGTAATTCCCATTATGTTACCTTAGAATTATAAAAGGGGATGTCAAGTTGGATATTTGATTCGAACTAAATTTACATTAATGCAGATACAAAATGGTGATTTGGACACCATAATCATGTAAAATAATCAATCCCGTTGCCATTCATATGAAACAGAATCACAGCCAAGAGCATCAACAAAATATTAATAGGAAAGAGGATTTTTTTTTTTTAACTTTCTTCTCATGCAACCTTGCTACTTTAGAATTAGGCATCAAGATATACCAATGAGCTTTTCATAATTGTTTAAGATATTAAATTAGGTTTACTTTATCTGCCAGGAGAAAAAGGTTCCATTTGCAAAAAGATGAGAGTGCAAGTCAGCATGCCCTTGAGACCTTAATTGTCATTGTTAACGCTTGGAATATTAACATAATTCACAGGGATATGGTGTGTTTCTGAACTTAAGTGAATCTACAAGCAACAGAGAAGTGGGTCAAGTCAAAAATCTCAAAAAGCAGTACATGATAGAGAAACTTCAATCCCCTCAATGAGTATAATATATTTTGTGAGAGGAGCTAAGGGAACACTTTGAAGCCACCAACCAGCACAACACATTTGGGGAATTGAACCCAGAATGGATATTCCGTTAAGAAAATCCGAAAATGAATAGTTTTATTATTAGGTATGGAGGAAGGTGAAATAAAATAGCCCAGAATGGATATTCCGTTAAGAAAATCCGAAAATGAATAGTTTTATTATTAGGTATGGAGGAAGGTGAAATAAAATAGTTATTTACATTTCTTAGTTCGGTGACAATACATGTGTTTTAATTGGAATTAAACCAAAATTATTAAAATAAAATAAAAAAAATAAAAAACTGAAAACCCTTGATTTCAGGGGGTGGCTGGCCACCTATAGCAATTCAACAATGTTTTTCAATTTTTTGTTTTAAAGGGTTGGAAATGTTGTCTACTCGTTAAAAAATAGCTATTCCTATCATAATTTTTTTAGAGGAATAAGTATTTCTCTTTATAAATAAATAGTTAACTATTCATAGAAATATGTTCCTTTGGTGAACCAAACGAGCCCTAAATGAGTCATACATAGCCACAACATTCCATTCCCCATGATGTGGATGCAAAATCATAACAACAGCCAGGGCACAAAACATAAAGAGCAAACACCAAACCCTAAAATGTCATACATAATCAACATTTACTAAAGACAACATTTTAGACAAACAACATACGTAATAACTGAAATTATTAAAATAAAAACATACGTAATAACTGAAAGCAAGCCCAAACCCAAGAAATCACATGCAAATATAAATTCAAAAAGAAAAGTGAAGAACAAGGGGCACCATGTAAGCCGGAGATTTGCTAGAAAAAACCAAGTAATAACTCACAGCTTTAGTAGCTTCCTTAATTTTGTATATACCAAACTCATTCCTTTTTTTTATTATTATTATTGGAAAGAGTCCACGTGCCTCCTTCTCTCAAACTACCATCTAATTAACAATGTTCTCTTAAACTTTCAATTGGGACAATATTCTCCCTCCAAATTATCAAAAAATTGTCAAAGTCTCCCAAAGCTAGCAAAAATACAAAAATGAATCTACAAATTTTTCAATAAGACAAAAATACCCCTATAAATTCAGGAAAAAAAAATTAATTTTTAATTTTAAAAACGATTTTTATTTTTATTTTAAAAAATTTGGCCACCAATGTTTTTAGTTTTAGTTTTTTTTAGTATATTTATATTTTTTATTAAGAGTATTTTCGTCGTTGGAGAAAATATTGATAATTTTTTGTAGTTTAATTAGAGGGGACATTATTACAATTGAAAGTTTGGGTGGAGGGATAACATTGTCAATTGAGCGGTAGTTTGAAGGAAGGTAATTATAATTAACAAAAAAAAAAAAAAAAAATGATATTTGTAAAAGACGAATGAGCACCATAAAGTTAAGTATAGAAAAGGATGAGATGGGCAGCTGAAAATGGTTATTATTGTGAGATCCAACCCCACGTTTGCCCCTCCCACAACCCCACTTTTCGTGTCCATCAAAATAGCCCACCATCACAAACCCAAAACAGAGAGAGAGAGAGAGAGAGAGAGAGAGAGAGCCAGAGCCCCCTCTTATTTATATATATTTTCTGTTTCCAAAAACAGTCAAACCTGCCAACAGAATACCCAACCGCCTATTTCCTTGTTTTAACTTGAGGCCATTAGAGCTCCATTCTCCCCTTGCACAGTATATTTCTCTCTTTCTCTCACTTGTTTCATCCGTCATTCTCTTTGTGTTGGGTTTGGATTTTGGATTCATGGGTGCTTGTGCAAGAGAATTGGCCGCCATTGCCGTTGCTTGGCTTGCTCTGTTTGAAGGTTTTTTTGTCGCCGTTAACGGTCAATTTAATTACAAGGATGCACTCACCAAATCCATTGTTTTCCTCGAGGCACAGAGATCAGGGAAGCTCCCCGCAACTAACAGGCTTGCTTGGAGAGGGGACTCCGCTCTTGAAGATGGGAAACTCGCCAATGTGCCTCTCTCTCTCTCTCTCTCTCTCTCTGTTCCTTTCTTCGTCCATTTTTTTTTTCCTCTGTTTTTTCACGAGCGAGCTTAATTAGGAATTGGGTTTTTGTGGCGCAGGTGGACCTTGTTGGAGGATATTATGACGCCGGCGACAATGTGAAGTACGGGCTTCCCATGGCCTTCACCATTACAACTCTGTCATGGGCTGCTCTGTTTTACAAGACGGAGCTCCAAGCGGCCGGAGAGTTGGAAAATGTCCACTCCGCCATTCGTTGGGGCACAGACTATTTTCTTAAAGCCAGCTCCCGACGTCAACGATTATATGTGCAGGTGAGGGTCGTCGCTTCCTTAAACAACAACATATTACTTTTTTGTATTTGATCGAATGAAATAGTTATGGTTGTTTGTTTGTTTGTTGATGGTGAAGGTGGGAGATCCCGTGCAAGATCATCAATGCTGGATTCGACCGGAAAACATGCAAACACCACGGACGGTCCTGAAGCTTGATGAGAACACGCCCGGCACTGAGATTGCGGCTGAAACTTCTGCAGCAATGGCTGCTTCTTCCATTGTGTTTAGAGGCATAGATCATCCCTATTCTCGTCGTCTCCTCAACAAAGCCAAATTGGTATTTCAATTTGGTTCTGCCTTCAATTTTCTTAGGATTTTTTTTTTTTTTTTTTTGAAAGCGTTATAATGTGGAATGGTGGAAAAGATTCAGATTATTAATTGGTTCTCTTTTCTTTTTTTTCTTCAGCTTTTTAAATTCGCCAAATCACACAGGGGAAGTTTTGACGGAGAATGTCCCTTCTATTGCTCCTACTCAGGCTATAATGTAAATACTCTCTCTCTCTCTCTCTCTCTCTCTCTATATATATATATATATAACTATTGCCAAATGCTTACATGAAAATTAGATTAAAAATATGATT
Organism: Corylus avellana; assembly: GCF_965113065.1. Classification (NCBI taxonomy): domain Eukaryota; kingdom Viridiplantae; phylum Streptophyta; class Magnoliopsida; order Fagales; family Betulaceae; genus Corylus; species Corylus avellana. Next base: position 19,105,380 of record NC_142496.1, read on the forward strand.
TTAAACCAAATTATAGAAAATATACGGATTGGGAGTGCGTTTTAAAAACACACGAGTTTAGAGTTTGAATTGTGTGTTTTTAAAAATTACATTTTTAAAATATGACGTTTTGAAATCGCAAACCCAAAACGAACCCAAGGCTGCAGTGGGCATGTTTTGCAGGACAAAGCCTTGATTAGGAGTACTTAGGCTATTTTAATGAAATAATGTTGGGCTAAGTGAAAATGAAAAAATGCAGGATGAGCTGTTGTGGGCGGCGACTTGGCTATACTCTGCGACGAGGAGCCAAATGTATTTGAAGTACATACAAGAGGAATCCATCAGTGCTGTTGTGGCTGAGTTTAGCTGGGACCTCAAATATGCCGGAGCCCAAATCCTTCTCTCAGAGGTCTCTTCAAATCTTCACCTCTTTCTCCTTTTGGCATGCACTTGCACTTTTGCACCTAACATATATATTCATTGCTTTCTCCTCCTCGTACGTCAAATGTTTGCAGCTACTTTTTGAAGGAGAGAAGAGCTTCGAAACCTTCAAGAAACAAGCTGACAGTTTCGTATGTTCGGTCCTTCCTGATAGCCCCTATCACCAAATTTACCTCTCTCCAGGTACTCTTTTCTCTCTTCCTTTCTCTCTCTCTCTCTCTCTCGGACGCCATGGCAAAAATGAAAATAATGACTATATATATATATATATGAATTTTCAGGTGGTTTAATTCACCTGAGAGATGGGGCCAACACCCAATACGTTACGGGAACAGCCATGTTGTTTAGCATCTACAGTGATGTGCTTGCCAAACACAACCAAAAAGTTTCTTGTGGAAACCAACAATTCGACTCTGCCCGCCTCATGGCTTTCGCTAAGCAACAGGTTTTTCTACATCCTACAACTTAGTTTCATCTATTAATCATTAGATTTAATTCACCTGAGAGATGGGACCAACACCCATAAAAGGACAAATTTTTGATTGATTACATGCTAATCTGGTTAAAAATGGCAGATGGATTACTTGCTGGGGAGCAACCCAGAAGGAAGATCATACATGGTCGGATTTGGAAAAACCCCACCGCAACAAGCACACCACAGAGGAGCATCTGTCCCCGTCTTGTCAAAGGAAGCAACCGTTAGCTGTTCCATGAGCTTCGTAAACTGGTTCACTAAAAACGGACCGAATCCTAACGAGCTCACCGGCGCCATTGTCGGCGGACCTGACCGGTACGACAACTTCGACGACAAGCGCTGGGATTCTTCAAAGACCGAGCCATGCACGTATATTAATTCGCTCGCGGTCGGCCCCCTAGCGAAGCTTGCGTCGCACAACGCCTAAACGCTGTCGTTTTATGCGATTGCATGTGGAGATTCATGAAGATTTGTGTGCCAAAAAAATACATCAATTTCAAAGTTTTTACGAGCTTTATGTCTGTAGGTATTAGGTGGATTAATTAGTCTTGCATCTCACCAAAGGATCCATCGCCATCGGTGTCTAAGGAAGAATTAATAGCCCTCAAAATTAACTTGATTATTGCAGGTTTGGATTGATTAATATAATATATATATTTACCCTGTATAAACAGAAACCATGCTTTAAATGGTTTAACCATCGGTTATTTTTTCACTTGGGTCCACGCTTTGTTGTCATTTTTTGATTACTATCTTCCAACAACAAAAACCTCTTTGTAATTGTTATATGTTAAATTCTAGATCGAAGATTATTTTCTATATTTGTCTGTATCTACTATCATTAAGGATTGCTTTACTAAAGAGAACAAGTTCAATAAGCACAGGGTGTAAATTAGGTGTTTTGCACCATTCAATAAAAAAGCAGACACCTCAGCTTAAAAAACAAAAAATTATTATAACTTTTCACATTAAATAATTTTTCTTCTCTTAAAAAAATATTTCATACACAAAATACTCATTAATAAAATTATTGGAGCGACCGTCTTGGTTAGTTTTGAAGATTCTAGTGTTGAGGGCTCAGAGGTGGGTAAGGGATTTGGTGGTGGGCGTTAGGTTAGAACGAATGAAAAAAAAATTTATGAGTACTGTTTGATTTGAATTAAAGATAAAATTCTATTAAAAACTGTAAAATAGTACTTTGCACCACATCCTGATTGAAGGGACTCTCCTCCATAAATACTAATATTGTAACATCCTATAAACAAATGTAACATACACTCCAAAACTTCAGTCTCTCTCGCTTTTAGTTATATTATTATTTTCAATTTTATCTTAATATTTTAACACGGTATCAAAGCTACGTTTTATGATCAGTCTCTTCACGCGGGTCTTTGTGACTTTATGTTTTGAGGTCTACACTATGACATGGATATGGAGTTTTTACGGCCATTCATCTGCCTCCAAGTGCCAATTGAAGCTGCTGACATTTTCTTCACACGCCACCAAATCTATTTTTGGCAAAAACAATCACCAAGACTTAATTAGCCCTCATATTGATCATGCTTTGGCTCCTTCCTCAACATAGGGTTATTAACGCTAAGTAAATCAGGAGTAATAATATACAGTACTAGATAAACATTTTTACCTTTCTTAATTATTGTAGGATCCCGATATAAGTATAACCACATTTACCCGAATATGTAGTGGAATTTTTTTTGGCAAATGCAAGGTAGATAGAGACAATTTGCCAAAATTAAAACTCTAGTTCCAAATTGCAATTTAACAACTCCTATATGGAGTGAACCCCACATAATTACAAGGGAATTATTTTAAAATAATTATCAATTTACAACTCTCGAAAATTTTCTTGTTTAAAACATTTTAAAAGTTCTTAAATGTGAAATTTCTCTAAAAATATAAACACAATTACACATGTGCTTATGTGTTTCACAAAAGATATAAAAGGCTTTAAAAAATTTAAGAGTTCTTCGAGTATCAAATGTTCGATGTTAGCATCGATATTCAATAAAAATCCTAAAAGCGACAAATGTTCGACTGAAGGAATGAACGCTCAATGGGCAGCTACATGCAAATAAAATCAAACTTTTCTATCATTTGGGTTGTGCATGAGATGACTATATATTCATTCTTTCATCCATAACCTTCATTCTAGTCGTCCCTAACCTTTGAAAACCCTAGAGTGAGAGAGGAGAGGTTTTTCTTTGAGGGTTTCACTTCCCAAGTAATAACCTTAACTTTTATCGCCAATGCTTCAATTTCAAGCATACATCGTGTGGCGTCTTGGCTTTTAAAACAAAATCATAAGTGAAAATATCTAATTTCGCACGTGGCACTACTAAATTCCTCAACGAAATATTTTTTCTTTTAAAAAGTAAACATCATATAACACTTCAAAGCTGTTGTATAAACTCTAATTAAATACATACAAACATTACGTGCTTACATTTCAAATACACAAAGCAATATATATATATATATATATATATATATATATATATATATATATATATATATATATATGTGTGTGTGTGTGTGTGTGTGTGTGTGTGTGTGTGTGTGTGTGTGTGTGTGTGCGCGCGCGCGCGCGTGAGCGGCACGTTAGCAAATACATAACAAAAGAAAACAGATACAAAGTAAATAAAGCAAGTACATAGCAAAAAATAGACTAAACATAATAGTCTATCATAACAAAAAGGCAATGAATAACCTCATCCATAGATATAAATATCGGCATATGAATCTTGGTCGTCCTGACCTTCCTCTTCTATCTATGCATGCACATACATCTATGTGATTATGGAAATTAGCACGTGTTTGTGCATCTTATTACAATTGAAGGGTGGTCCCCCTTCTCTATGTGAGGAGAGGCTAGGGTTGAGCACGACCCCAAGGGCAGGTTTCAACCCTAGCCCGCCACCCTAGCAAAAGGCAGTTTCCACTATCTAACCACCCGTTCATAGGGGCAAAATTCATGCTTATCCTCCCTCAGCAAACAAATAATTTATGATTATCCTACATTTCAAATACACAAAGCAATATGTATATATATGTGTGTGCGCGCGCGCCCCACATGCCCCACAAGCGGCACATTAGCAAATATAACCAAATTATTATACAATACAAGGAAAGCAAATACATAACAAAAGGAAATAGATACATAGTAAATAAAGCAAGTACATAGCAAAAGATAGACTAAACATAATAGTCTATCATAACAAAGAGGCAATGAATAACCTCATCCATAGATATAAATATCGGCATATGAATCTTGGTCGTCCTGACCGTCCTCCTCTATGCATGCACATACATCTATGTGATTGTGGAAATTAGCACGTGTTTGTGCATCTTATTACAATTGAAGGGTGGTCCCCCTTCTCTATGTGGGGAGAGGTTAGGGTTGAGCATGGCCCCAAGGGCGGGTTTCAACCCTAGCCCGCCACCCTAGCAAAAGGCAGTTTCCGCTATCTAACCACAAGTTCATAGGGGCAGAATCCATGCTTATCCTCCCTCAGCAAACGAATAATTTATGATTATCCATCATGTTAACCGTCCAAACTAAATAACACAAATTCAAGCCCTAGGGTCTATGAAATTCATTGCAAAATACAAGATCAAGCAACCAAACAAGGACTCTAGCCACGACCAATTATAATAAGTTAATGACCATTAAACTTTTCAATTCCTACCAATTTCATAGATCTACAAAAGTCAGTTGTAAGACAAACAAAAACAAATCACTGACCTAGCTACTTGCAAACACCAAACAACATTAACTTCCTTGATTTACAAAACCTAGTAAAATAATCACCTCTTGCTTAACTTTCCAACATCTCTTAATTAAGGACAACAATATGAAAACGGCATCAAAGCTAGGGGTATAAACCTGGTTTCGGTTAGCGGTTATTGGTTAAAACTGCTAACTGGAACTAGGGTAATTGGCCGGTTGGTCAATTTTAAAAATCGGCTACCAATTATCAAGTTATGTAATAACTATCAATTACCAATTAGTAGCCAATTATCCTGACCGATAACCGAGTCTTTAAAAAATTAAGTATTTTTGGCCTATTTTGGATATTAGGCCTATTTTTTTTTTTTTACTTAATTTAGCACTTTTTTGCCTTTTAAAAAAAAATAATAATTAAGAATTTTTTATCTAATGTTGGCATACAATTAAAATACTTTTATATCATATCATTTATAATACATTTTCAAACAAACAAAAAACAAAAACTTATCATCTAAGAGTGATTAACAAACCAAATCGAATTGTTATTGTAAATTATTGTTTGGAGTGGATGGTGGTAAAGGAAAACTATATATGTTGTTGCACTTCATGAATGCTTTAGAGAGTTAAAAAAGTATATACTACCAAACTCACACTTATCCACAACGGCAAAAGATGAGTGGAGACGAGGCAGGCCAGGTGAGTCACGGGTCACGTGTGGGTCCCATTTTTGGATAAGTCTCACCAAAACATAAAAGCGACAGGAGTTGTGCTGTCGTGCTTGTGCGTCAATGCACGTTACCCAACCCAACAAATAAGAAGAAAATATTGCCTCCAACCGTCCAGATGATTCCACGTGTCTCCACCACACATCGTCCGTTACTTAACAGGTGGAAAGGTGTCCTGGCGCATTGTTTACGTTCTTGGTCTGTGGCACGTGAATTCGGACACTACCGATAATGCTTAATTAGGTTCTCCATGTCTTGGCAAATAAGAAATCCATAAATAAATTTCTCATTTAAAAATGCACATAAATATGGATTTTTCAGCAAAAATAAGAAAATAAGAAGCACGTAAGATAAATACCCATTAAAGGAAAAAAAAAATTAAAGACATAATTGGTACACGAAATAGACTCTGAAATAATTATTATTTCGTTTAATTACACATTATTCTTTAAAATAGCACTTTTCAATGAAAATGACTATTATCCTATAAAGAAGAATAATTCTAACGGTCCCAAAAACGTCATCGGAATTGTTGTTGTCAGTGATGGAGGGAGGAGGGACTGGCCTTTAGCAGTAAATGTTTTTGGCTCCGAATTCTTATTCATAATAGTTTTTTTTGGCTCTACCGACCACTATAGTCACTTTCATGTAATGTTAAGGTAGTCGACCACCTGAATTGTGTCATTTCATTTTAACTTTTTGTGTTTCAAATTTAACATATATATATATATATATATATATATATATATATTACCACGTTATTCAAAATTAAGAATATTCAATTAGAAATATAACAAAATAAATTTTCTTCAATTTTTTTTTTTTTTAAAAAAAAAAAAATAGAAAAGAAAATGGTATTATGAAAGGAGGAGTAGGTGCAAAGATGATGAGATGAGATGCATGGTGAGAAGCGTGTGGGGTGAATTGGGTGATAAGAGCTCATTATTATATTTGAGAAATGGATGGGGTGGGGACCATGGGGATAAGGATAAGGCCGGATAGCCACGAAAAGACTAATAAATGAGAAAAATATTAAACAATTATTTTTTTTCTTTTTATCCTACAACACCTTTACTAATACTAATTAATTAATTAATTAATTCCCCCACTATTATTATTATTACCTACTAATTAATTAATTAATACTACAAATATATTGTGTGTGTGTGGTGGTAATAAGTAATTTAAAGCCACCTCGCCCACTCCTTCCTTTTCTTCTTCTCCGTTTCCTTCTTCTTCTTCCACGGAAAATTTTGAAGAAGAATACTAAAAGGATGTCGATTGAGTTGGATAGTAAGCCGGCCGGATTGCCAGGAGGCGGCAAGTCGTGCGCCGGCGTGTTGGTCACGAAGGAGGTGGACGGCGACGATTTGAACGCCTGCAGTTCGTCGTCGTCGATCGGGACGAACAGCGATCTAGGCTCCGACGGTGAGGATTTCGGCGAAAACGAGGCGCAGAGTTCGTATAGAGGGCCTTTGGATATGATGGAAGCGTTGGAGGAGGTTCTGCCCATCAGGTTTTATTTTCTTTTTCTTTTTTTTCTTTTTTTCTTTTGTGAAAGAACGGGCGAGATCATCTAACTAAGATTCTTATAACTTTTCCTTATATGCATGCATATATTCATTATATGTTTCTATGAAATAAACAAATATTGGGCAGTTTCCAAAATTAAAAGGTTGAAAAAAAAAAACCCATAAATGGGTGATCCTGTTAATTGTAAAATAAATATGGTATAATAAAATGTACAAAAATAGAAAGAAAAAAAGAAAATAGGACATGTTGGGATAAGGAAAGAACACAAAGAATTAATTTGATTTGGAGGCCTACACCAACATCCACCCACAAACCTAAAAAGCCTAAGGGATTTGTATTAGGGTATATTATGTGCTGTAGCAAATGTAGTTGGCAAACAAAAATTAGGGTTTAATGCTGTTAGCATCTGCTCAAACTCATGTCATTGCTTTGTGTTTTTGCGAAATTCAAGTGGGTTTTATTATTTCAACTCAATTACAAAACTTGTAATCTATCAGCATGAAGAAGAGATGTTGGTACCAAATTGTGGATATTTTTGACCCAAGTAGATGAGAAATGGAACCTATCTTGCTGTTTTTATGTTAGTGTTCTGATGATGAGTTGATATTATGGTTGCAGAAGAGGCATATCAAATTTCTATAGTGGGAAATCGAAGTCCTTCACAAGTCTAGCAGAGGCGTCCTCTTCTTCCTCCATTAAAGACGTCGGGAAGCCGGAAAACGCCTACACCAGGAAACGGAGAAACCTGCTTGCCTTCAATCATGTGTGGGACAAGAGCCAAAATTTGAAAAGTCATATGGGAGGGATAGCAAAGAGACCACTAAGCTCCAGTCGAAGCACATTGGCTTTTGCAGTTACCATGAGCAGCTCCGACGGCATCAGTAGCTCAAGTGAGGATTCGAGTTCACGGTCTCCGCCGCATCTTCCGCCACCACACCCACGAGGTAGATCGGCGAGACGGAATATGTCGGTTTGGCCGTCGTTCTCGTCGGCCGATTTACAACAATGTGGCACTCTTGCAACTACTGGTGCGTGCACTACTTATGAATTGTTGACAGAACCAGGCTTACCAAAATAATTTCCTTGTTGGAAGGCAATGTGAAAGTCATACATCTAATGTCTCTTTAGAAGAAGACACATGATGGACAATTGCGTCTGCTGTTCCTTCTCCTTCTTTTGAGTAATTTTACACGGCAAAGAATGTTCAAACTCACACGTTTAAAGAAACCTTTTGTAGAGTAATTAACTTTTTACATTGCCTTTAATCTACCACAATCGCAGCTTCTTAGGGTTTGACAGATGAAGTTATTTGTGCAACCCAACAAATGGAAAAAACGATTACGCCACACAAAATCACCATTTTAAGGTAAATGTCGGCAGAATCCGGTAATGACTCCGGCCAAAATGCATTTGTGGGATACGACAAAAGGTCATCGGGGAAATTCCATTCTCTCTCTACTTTTAATATCCTCTTTTGGAAGGACACAAGTAGTAAAATCTTACAATTTACGATCCATTCATTTAACACTTCCTTTTTTCAGGGGAAAAACTATCACATTTATATTATGTGGCAGATGTACTAATACCCTACCCCATCCATCTAGAAATGTTGGTTCACTTCACCTCATAACGGTAATTACAATAGAAGTCCAGTCAACTTCATACACTAAATTTGGGGGGGGGGGGGGGGGGGGGGGGGGGGGGGTGTAGTGGAATATGCTAACTACAGTGATGCTTAAAAGTATCAAAATGCGAGGGATATAAATGAAATGAAAATGAATGCCCATACTTGGTGGAATATAGTGAATATTTACAACAATAAATCAATTTGATTTTTTTTTTTTCTCGAATTAATATACAAATAAGAGAAAACTAAGGAATTGTACTAGAATACAAACATAAAATCCAAGGGTAAAACATATACAAAACTTAAAAGGATATGCTTCATAAAAAAAGAAGCAGCCTTTCAAGCAAATATTATAGTGACCTATTCCACGCAACCACGTATTGCTGCCTAAACCAACCGGTAGTGTAGGGGAAACATGCTAATCAATCCCCAAGAACTACTTTTGTGGAAAATAATTCAGCATTTCCTATGACTATCTACTTCACATAAGGAGAAACCCTCTGACTCCTACGTGTTAAGCAAATTCCTAAAGCCTGGGATAAACGCCATATCAGGCTAAAATGAATTCTGGCAACTTTGAAGCTAATGGAGAATATTTACTTTTGATGCTGGCCAAGAAATTGTGCACAAGGATACTCAGACAGGAAATTTGGAAGTTCGATATCCGAAGGATCAATAGCAGGAATTGCAATATCAATGTCTTCGGTAGAGAAAGGAATGCTGCAATGAGAAGGAAAATTTAAGACGCAAGTATAAAAAGACAAGGACACAAAAAAAGTGAGTGAAAATTTTGACAAACATTAGACTAAGATTAATTAAAAGTTTGACAAAAGCAAGGAATTCATCTTATTGATTTATTCTTGTCGATTATTATGTTTTACGACAACTACCCGTATGATTGAGACGACAAGAAGATTACCTCAGATCATCATCCAACAAGAAGGAATTGGAGGTCAAATTCTGATTGTCCTTGTTCAAGATCTCCCTCATTTGAGCAACCACCTGCAACCCCAATAAGATTTAGAACCATATGGGATAACATATTACACAAATTTACTGAACTAGAACTGAAAATGCAACTTGCCTCATTGGACACACTCTGAGTACCATATTTGTCATCCCAGTACATAGTACTTATTCGGTAGATTTGCCTAACAGTTAATGCCTGCCCGATGATCACAATATTAATAACTTGGATTTGTAATCCCAAATGGTTTTCAAGTCAATAAAAAGGATTATAAAAACTTAGATGAGTAATATGTGAGATGTTACCGGACAAAGATCCTGTCTTATCTCATCCAAAGATTTTTTCCTCTTCTGATGTATTACCTAAATAATTGCAGTAATTCATTTCAGTATAGACACTACAGGTGAAAACTCTAAAAATGTCAACAAAAACAGTCATGGCTTATACCAGAAACCCAACAGCTTGCCTAATATAATTTAGCTCATGCCAAGATGTTCCTGCATACTACAGTTTAGCAAAAGATTCAGGAACTGAAATCATAAAATTCAACCACTGTAACAATTAATATGCTGAGTGAAGATTCTATTTACCTCCTCTTGTGCACCGACTATCCACTTCTCCAGTTCTGCTAGACCAGATTTCACATATTCCCCATTGGAAAATGTGCAACATTCACGTCGCAGTAGAAGACTACCCCCCCAAACGCACCAAAAGAAAACCAACTCAGTACACAAAACTAATTAATCGTTTAATGGCATTACATAGAAAACTAGAAATAATAATTACCTGTTGAAAAGTGAGATATTGATGAATGAAAAAACTTGGGTGATTAACTTACGGATGAAAAAGGAGGGTACCTGGAGGAGCAATTTTTATGTCAGAAAAAATTGATAAAATGAATGAAGTTCTTAAATGGAGTACTAATATGACTTTATAAAGTAACCGTGTCTTAGGACCTCTTGCACACCTAAACGTGTGTTAAACAATTTAAAATGTTAATATAATTTGACACTTCCAAACACTACTCCAACATGCAGTAGGCATACTGCCATATGTTTATTACTACCATTCTAACACCGTCATTTAAAACAAAAGAAATATCTAAATATATCAGCCAGATCCTAAATTATAATAAGTGACATGTAGTACAGGTAATGTGAGATGAGGCTACATGAGAGATATATGCATCAATCTCGACTTTATGTCCACATGTAGTATGGCTATGGATTTGTTGAGATATATAACCCTTCATTGCCCAGTCTGCACTGTGTGCTCTCCTAATATTTTCTAAGTTTTCTTGTCTCAGCATGTCTGTGTTGTACCATACCCATGTCCAAGGTTGATGTCCATGCTTCATAGGCTGTAACAAACTGCACTATTATGTCTCACCATTTACATACTACACCATAAAACATCTCGTCTAAAGATATAATAACTATATCCAATCACATATGCTTTGTAAATCATTGGTACTAGTTCTTTGAACTTAACTGTTGCGCCAGAACATATTCTGGAAAATGAATTACTTATCAAAAAAATATATATATATTCTGGAAAATGAATAGATATAATGAAGAACAGACCAAAATGTACAACAACAAATTATGCTCCCAGATGTTCTCTAACTGTTTTGCAAATGGTTTGGACAAATACAAACAATAAAGAATAGACCAAACATTAAACACAATGCTGATAAAGGAAGGCAACGTTGCATTCCACATACTTGATTACCACGTAATCGACTCATAAGTGAATCCAAAAATTTGATGATATTGTCCCACTGGCTACTAGGCAATTGCTGAGGAACACTTCCAGGTGATCTAGATGATTTTCCAGCATGTACTCTTGCAGCTTTGGGAGCCTTGCAAATAATCACAAAAAACATATAAAATGTAACTAGTGACTTGCAAAGAGCAGATGGATTCTCATAATCATAACCAAAAAAGCGAAGCCAAGTAAGATCAATCATATAATGTTAAAAGTTAAGCCTTGAAGACACTAAGCTTCATATGTTGATGAGAAGATTTTTCCATCAAATTTCCTCACAATTAAAAAACACATTCCTGCAGATGTCTATCCCTGTTTCTTTAGATAAATAAATCACCTCTGCAAAACAAAACAATCCAGTAATACATAGAGGCATTGATAAAATTTATTAAAAAAAACCTGCATTTTGTAGCTTTCAAAGAACATAAGCCTCTAAAAACAATTCAATTAATCAACACAGAGACAAAATACTAATTCACTAAGCGCATGTATAGTGAAACTAGCGAAGAGAGCATATGTAGAACAGTGATCAATGAAAACAGTTATTAGACAAGCAACTATGTAACACATGTCAAGTAAAACCTTAGAGTTGGTGCAATGTGTATCAAGGCCATCAGGATGACAAATTAAAAGTTATGCCTAGGCTTTATCTCCTTTTAGGGTGCTTTCTATATACATCATTTAATAGAAAATTTAGTTACATAAGCTATTCAACTGTATCAAATAACACCACTAAATAAGAACACCAATGTACAAGGGATGGAATTTCGGACCATTATCTTCTTCTCCTTTTAGGGTGATTTCCATAATTAATTCGCAGTTTCAATGCACATTTTTCCATGTGCATTGAAACTGTCACTCAGATTATGCATTAACATCTAAAACAAGAAAGGGGAGAATAAAATATAATTAAAAAGAAATTCATCATAGTTTACATATGACTGATAGATTTTGGTATATCACATCTAACTAAATGAGAACAATCACCTGAATGCACAAGCTCAATAGCGGAGATAATTCTTTCTTCAAATTGTCACGAATCAAACCAAAAATCTTCTCTACACAAGCAGTTAACTGTTGCTTGAATAGAATAGCTGGATATCTTGCTTCTACATGAGAAAGACCATCTTCGAATCCTCCAATATATTTGAAAGGAGATTTCAGTCCCTGAGAAGGGAAACAAACCAAATCAGCTGAATCTCATACAGAAGTCATTCACCATGTATAAAAGTAAGGAGATATTAAATAGCTGAACCGCACAGGCAAGAACTACTCAAGTCAATAAGAGACAAAACTTGTGTCAGTGCACCATTAAAAGTGCATCACTTACTAAACTAATTATAGAAAACTTCCACTTTACCAATTATACAATAAAAAATGTAAGACTAACAAAGCATGCCACATGTATGAGGTTTTACAGAACACATCAATGTTAGAAAGGTTAGAAAGGCCAAGGTTTTGCATTACTTAATAAACCAGCATGACATGTACACAATGATGTAGCATAAAAATCTGAAGTTTTAACCCAGCCACCTCTCTACTTACTTTTCAAAATACTAGACAGGAATGTACAAATTCTAACAGAAAGAAATTAGAAAAATGTCATATATGTGAGTAAATTTGTAATCTACAAAAAAATAAAAAAAGGAAGAGGAGAAAAGAATGGCCTCATTGTCAAATGCTTTTTAGGGGAAGCTTTTGCTTTTTTGCTAAAAAGCAACATTAACAAAATAGCTTCAAACTTAAAATATTAAAACACTCAAAACTACCTTTCATCTTTTATGTCGCATCAGAACACTTTTCTAACCCAAAAAGTAGAAGGCACCTTCTAAAAAGCCTTATCAAACAAACCCAATAATTTTATTGAGATTAGATGGATAAGATCACCAAATATCTTAAATTTGTAAAAAAACTTTACAATGTAAAGCAAGATCCTCCTCCCTTTCCTTTTTTTTTTAATTGTTGGTTGGGGGCGTGCTTGGGGGCGGGGGGGAACAGACCAGCAGAGTAAAACTTAACATAAGATAGTCTAGATTATTCTTAGTACTGAGATGGCACAAATTATGTGGAAATGTAATTACAATAGTGAAACACAGAACAGCAATCCATCTCCTTTAACCCTCCCACTAATTACCCACTCCACATCCACTGAAAATGCTTAATCCCAAGAATTGTGAATTTAAAAATAGTATGATGTTTCCCAGAAGATAATGATCAAATAAAAGAAACAATGATATCTACTTGTTATTCATTCTATTTATAAAAAAATAAAAATTGCAAACATATTCAAAATATACAATAAGTTAATGTTTCTCAATGTAAACTCACTTGCCCAACCCTGCTAATTAACCCAGAAGACCCAGCAGAGCGCTGAGTAGTGGTAGTCAGAAAACCATTGGATCTTAAATTTCTCTGCAGGAGGCATAGAAGTGCTGAGGCATTGGACAGCCAATATGGAAAAGTAACATTTTCATCCCCAACCTGAAACAATTTGATACCAAAGTTCACAATTTTTTAGAAGCAAGTAGGCGAGATGAACTCTAATCATGATTCAGGATCTATAAAATTCTAAAATAATTATAAAAACCCAAGTGAGTGAAGGAATATAAAATGGGCAAAGCCACAATGCAATATAAAACATATTAACATCAATCACGAATTGGTGATATCCATTTAAAAAATGACAATTGAAGCAAGTGAATACCTTGAGAACATCATTAACTCCCTCTATTATGAAGTCGAAGATTTCTGTTCGTTCAGACTCAAAGGCATGCCATTGAAGAAGACATTTATAAATGATGCATGCTGCCAGGGGTTTACCATCTTTAAACCCCAAATCTTCTTTAATACACCTCGAGAGGAATTCATAATTCTCCTGTACATCAAATATACATCTCAACCTCCATTAGTGACACATAAAATTAAAATGCCAGTGACTTAGGCATGCTATATTCTCTACAAACAATATTTACTATCAGTCAAAACATCACAGTGAGCTCCAAAATCCAACTGAAGGGTCTAGGAACAGAAGAGAAAATACCCGGTGCCTCTCCACAGTTAGTTTTGACCGACGCGATTCTGATAATCCATGTGAAAACGGGGTAATTAGCTTTGTAGGTGTGGGTGATTCCTGCATAAAAGACAGACAAATAGAAAATTAAAAAAATCAACATGATGCAGTGTAACTCATATTTGAACAGAACTGATAGAGAAGATGTCTTACAAATACAGGCTTCCGGTCAGACTGGGGATGAACAATGGCACCAGAATATTTCTGCCCCATTAAGAAAATGAAAGTTTCACGAAGATTGTACAGAATGTACATAGAAGCAATATGCAATAAACATATTAAAAGCAAAGCGTAAAATAAATATGTAGGTTGGAGAATTGTCAATTCAACGCAAAACCATATAACGGTTAACCAAGTAGAATAGGACAGGCACAGTCTGTCAGCATATATGTTTCTCTGCATGTTCGTATGCAACAGCTTACCTCAGAAAATGCCTTTGCAAAACCAGGTCGGTTGTGCTTCGGAGACACACTCAAAGCTTTTTGTCGCAGGACAAGATTCTCATCCTCTAAAAGTGAGAGCTTCTCCTCTAGACTATAATTCAAATAACAGCACAAATAAAATGATCAGGATGAATGAGCATGATAAATGTAGAAACTGAATAAAAACAGAGCAAAATGTAGTTAACATTGATGTCAAAACGTTTTTATAAGAGAAATGATATAAACACTGCACAACATAAAATTCAAATTTTATAAGAAACGTGTAATTTTATCAAACACAATAACAAACTGTATAATGGAAATTGAGAAAAACAAAACTTCAAATATTTTCATTAAATGAAACACTTACCTTTTGACATTCTGTTGGAGCTCAGAACAATTATGTTCAACTTCCCGCAACTTTTCCATGCTGCTATTACTATCTTTTTGAGCCTTCACAAGCTCAAGCTCCAGTGCTAAGTTCTTCTTTTCCAAGGCATCCAAAGAACTCTGCCAGAAAACATAGAAGCAATTTTGATGGAAATCTTCTCCAGACAAAAGCAGATATACAGACGAGGTAAATTGGAGGACAGAAAGGCGACAGATTTATTGAGGATCTTCCCCAAAAGTAATTCGCCAGATGTGAAATAAACATGACGTTCAAACAAATGCAATATGCATCAAACACTCAGCCAAAACTGAAGAAAGTAGCAATACAGTTCCTAATTTGAGTCAATAAATAAATGGATTTCTTTGTAATTACAATCCAAACATAGTCTCAGAAGAAATCTTGCCAAAATTCCTGCAAATGCTTCTTAATCAAACTAGCCACACCAAAGCAAAAATAGGGAGGACAAAGAAGGAAAGCGAACCGAGAATATGACCAATAAGGTAATGTGTACGAAGTATTTCAACTTTACAAATGTGATAAAATGAGGAAACAAGAACATCCAACAAACAGATATGACGCACATCAGGCACCCACATCTTACAAATGTTCTTTTCCCTGATTTTCTTTTTATGTTCTCTTCTTCTTTCTCCTTTACTTAGTCGTTCTTTTGTATACTTCCTGTGTACTTGGGTTGCGCCCCTCTGCGCTCTTTAATGCATCATTACTTATAAAAAAAAAAAACAAATGTTCTTGATTTGCCTCATTTCATAGAATCTTTAGGTTCTCCAATCAATCCTACAAGAACCAGTAAAGCAGGTGGCCATTTCATTCATTAATTCTTCATCCAAATTCATAATTAATTTTAGACAATATTCAAATCAAGAAAAAAAAACCATTTAATATAGCTAAGTTTTGACATCGACATTCGACTGCTACAGTAAATTTAAGTGAGAACTTTTCTTTGTCCATTATGTATTACCTCAAGAGCCAAGTACTAGCGAGTGGTATACGTCTCCATTGTATCACATAACCCCTTTGAGCAATGCTCAATAATTTAAACAAAAAGAATGTTTCCATCACTTTCAAAGCAAGACAAGCATGAGCTAAAATGCACACTTTGATTCCAGTTACATCAAAGTTGTAACTTATTTTGGTTGAAGTAATATACATAATCCAATTATCCCTAGTTAAAGCTCTCCAAGCTCAACTAAACCGCTGGAGTGTAATCTTGCTAAACAAGTCAATACTCACAAATTTGGAAGCATGTAGAAAAATATTTTGACAAAAACCTTATGCTGAAACTTTTAACTATTCTAACTTAGAATTCACAAGCTAAGGATAAGGGAACCAAATGACTGTCTGCTATGCTAACATCCATATGCCTAGCTCACATGCTATGGTGATAGACAAAATATCAACTGGTCCACGTAAAATATAGTCAAATCAGAAACAAATCAAAGCCATCATTTTCCTGCTTTCCATTTGAACTCTACAAATTATTCATGACTTTTAATATTACAATATGAAAAGGATTATGTGGTTTAAAGAGTTCAATCAAGATCATCCTCAATGGCCATATGAGATCTTCAGAAGGACCAAATCTTGCTGTGAAACCATCTACACAAAAGAACCCATCAAAGCAACTTAAGTGGAAAGTAAATGACCCACCTTTAAATATGCATTTTCCTTTCTCAGTTCAGCCGTTCCAATGAGTTCTCTTTCCAAAGCAGATTTCTCCTTCAAAGACAATTCCAATTGATTTTGCAGCACAGCATTCTTGTTGCACTCATTAATTGTCGCCAATTTAGCTGCATCCAGTTCAAGGTTCAATGATTCCAATGTTTTTTGAAGTTTCGAAATATCTACTGACTTAGACTCTTCATGAGAAACCTGCATTCCAGAATACTCCCAGTAAGGATTGAACTTCTAACCAGCCATAGGAGAATAACAACACTAAATCATAATGTTTAATCCATTAAAAATAGGGAAAAGATGGTTAAGGCAAATCTAATAATTACTACTCCCTCCATCAGCTGGCTTTTCCCAAAATGATTCTCATTTTTTAAAAGAACTCAACTCTTAAGTACAAAAAACAAATTCAATGACACCACACAAGCTTGGTCAGTCTTCAGAATTCACCCTTTTACGTCGATATACAAGTAGAAAGAGCATAATTTACTTCGAGAAAAGGAGTTATAAGAGATTAAAAATGCTGAATACTTTACATTTTGACAATAGATAGTCAAGTTTGAGATAGAGAAATAACAGAAGACACTCTTTTTTGTCAGAAGAAGAGAGTACCAAAGGGCAAACCAACCCTTTACACTGTTATACAAAGAAAATGAAAATTGATCATTTTAGATTTTTATCAACATCAGGGGCAATTGTTTTTTGTTGTTTTATGAGATAGGGTTTCTTGTACACTGGAGTGTGTGGACTTTAGCCTGTTCTTTTTTTGTTAATTTTAACCAGTAATCAAAAGACCACCACCACCCATTACTGCAAATGCTTACCAAAGATACCGCATTCAGACTATTATTGGCTACAAAAAGAATGAAGACTCGGATTGCCAAATCAGAAAACAAAATGTCTCTAACAATAAGCCATCACATTGCCTTTGTTTTTTCTGTCCCTGAGCCATGGCATTAAAAATTAGCTATATTGTTAAAGATTTCACATAATATTAGACAATTAAACTCACGTCCAACACACGTTAGGAAAAATAGCAACCAAGAGATCATTATCGTTTTTTCTTTTAATAAGTAATTGGCCGCAAAGTAGGGCAGACAATTTTTTACATGACTTGCGAACTCAACATGAACCCATCATGAAATTTAAAGGGTTAGAGTTGAAGAGTCTGATCCATTTAATTAAATGAGTCGGGTTATGGCTGACCTTTTCAGCCTTATACTATGCCTCGACACAACCCGAACCCAACACTCGACTTAATAGCTAGCAATTTTTGACATAACTCTCGCGAACCTGACACGAACTTAATACAAAATTATGATTGAAGGATTTGACCCATTTAATTAATTGGGTTAGGTTAGGGTTGACCTATATAGTCTTATACCTACGCCTTGACACGACCCGAACTCGACACACGAACAGGAATTGTCATCCCTAGCCGCAAGGGGGGGAAGGGGGGAGGCACAGGGAGATTCAAATTAATGACTTCCGCTTCATAAATCATGATCCCCAACCGATTGAACTACCCCTCAAATTACTTTTAAAAAGAGTTTAATTGTTGCTAATGAAGTAACAACATACATTTGTCACATGCAGAACAGACATAGGAGCTTCCTGGAACAAATTTTCCAAATGCTTCTGACGGAAATCAATAAATAAATCTGAAAAAAAACTACTGCAATGAAAAGCAATACCCGCAATCTTTTTTCAAACTGCAGCCTCCATGTGAGGTCTTCTAACTGCTTCTCAAGTTTACTTTTAGCTAAACGCAAGGCACCAGTTTCATTAGCTTCCTGCAAAAGGTGAAAATGATTAAAAGGCTGATCATATAGAGAATTGTTGAGTACTTCAAAATCAGCAATACAAATTCACTCACTTGTTTACGCCTCCGGAGCTCTCTTTTCGCCAGTTTCTGCCTCCAACGACATTGTATTGCTATTATAGAATTTTGGCGATTTCGGAAAGCCAGGCGAACCTTGCGCATCCTCCAGTGAGACTAAGAAATGTATATTACACGTCCAAATAGAAGACAAATTAGCGAACTCAAATTAAGCAGACAATCGGACAATTCTGTTCAATATAATAGGCAATTACAAGAATATAAAGACAAGTTCACCAGAAATAGTTGAAAATGGCAAACAACACATTATCATACTTGAACCAGAGACTAAGAGGTAGAAACAAAGGTCGAAAAGAGAGAGAGATTAAGAGGTAGAAACAAATGTTGAAAGGAGAGAGAGAGAGAGAGAGAGTTATTGCATTTTGCAAAATGAAATGTTTTCCCCATAAGACGCAGCAGTCTAATTACACTCTAAAATTAGAACAAATTCTTTTTCCTTTCATTTTGGGGCTAACCAAACAGGATTATGTTTTGTCCTCTTTAACACCCATCACAATTGTGATTACCAAAAAAGTCTCATATCAACTATAAAATGGAATGAAAGAAAACATCAGATATGCTTGCATTATTATTTTTTTCTTAAAGAAGAATAAGCTAAGCCAAGTGTTATCTAGAAAATAACTACATAAAATGTGCTGCAGGTTGAAAGAAGAGAACATGAATATTATCTAAGAAAAAAAAAAAAAGTTAACTATGGAGATGGCACACACACACATGCATAACTGAAGCTAAATGGAAAATTAAAAATCAAAGATGTCAGTTCATACACTGAAATTCCACCAGAGTGAACGTCTATATCTCCAGTTAAGTTTACCTGAATTAGAGTCACAGCCTTATGTTTCTTTCCATGCAAAAATCTTTGGCGAGTTGAGAAACCACGAAGGTTGGACTGTATAACAATAACAGCTGAACATAGTTTCACATAAGCACATCTTAATAACCACCTGCGCACATATTTTTGTATCAAAATAGTAGCTGCTGTCTCCCGTTTTGCAGCATACATCTTTCGAGCTAGGCATCCTGCAAAAATATCAGCCATTAGGGAATGAAACAAAAAAAAAAAAAGAACTTAAAAAGGGATGAAGAATACTGTGACACTATAAAGCAAATCATGGTTCCGCTAACCAAAAACATATAAAAATAAATAAAAAATTAAAAAAATGAAAGAAAGAAAGAAAAAAGCAGTTCAATAATTCATGACAAAGTCAATAAAACCCATTTAAGCCTTACTCCAAACATAAAACCAACCACCAATATATGATGTGCAACAAAAGAGCCTTCCACAACTACTACTAACAATTTTACAGCCTCTCTCACAAAGGCGGTTAGCAGGAAGCCAGAACGGATGTGACAGTACGACCATACTTCACTGCAAGATTATAAACCTTTATAGAGATAATGACAAAATCAACTACAATCAGTTCTCCAGCCTCTCACATAGGCAGGACCCAACATCCACGTGGGACCAATGTTTTTAAGCAGGCAGCAAAGCATGCAAAATGGATGTACAGTCAGACCATCATTTACTGCAAGAAAATAAAACAAAACAATAACAATAACAAAGATTTTGATAGTGATGACTACATGATGGCCATCGTGAAGTTGCTAGAGCTATAATGTAACAGTTTTGGACACAAAGCAATAGATGCTGGCTCAGTGCAAATTAGTAACATGGTAAGGTCAATGACAATGTATCAAAGATAGAAGTGGCACAAAACAGTGATCATAATGGTGAAAGTAACTAGTAGGCTGTATTGTGATCATATCCATGAAGACATGGAATGGGGCCTTGTGCTAGTGGTAATGGGCACTTTAATCCCTTTGGAGATTGCAATCAAAACACAATGCTTGAAATTAAGAGGCTCAAACATGAATGCTATCCCTGATTCCACCAAACTTTGCAAGCTTACACGTGGTTAACCACCCCCACCCCCACCCCCACCCCCAAACAAAATAAATAAATAATAATAATAATAATAATGAACAAAAAAAGGGTAGCAGAAGCTACCAATAAAGAAATTAAAATTCCAAAAAAAATAAATAAATAATCAATGTGATAAAGAAGGTCCAACTAAAGCAAGTAAATGGAACCTCTGCAGTATGCTTGGAGAGCAGATGCAGCAGCCCGGGTTGAAATAAAATCTCTGCGTGCTATAAATGTTCGAAAACGACGCTGAACACGCGTTGAAGCATTGTCCAAAATCTCAGCCCGCCGGGCGTCTAGAATCCCAATTTGACCAGCTCTAAGAAACACTTTCGTCCTGCCCAACTGCAAAAGAAAAGAACAAACATTTGAGTTGGATCCTACTCAACAGCAAAAGAAAATAACAGATAATTGGATAAATTTAACCAAGTGCACACGTGAACATAAGCAAGGGTATTTCGAGAACAGCTTCACTATTAAATTCTGAGGAAGCACACCTGAAAATTCTCAAGCTTCAGCTTTCTCAAAATTTTCTCTGCCATAGCTTTCTCATCATAGCTGAAAACACAAAAATATTTTTAGAAGTGAAGAGAGAGAGAGAGAGAGAGAGAGAGAGAGAGATGCAAAAATAGACGTACTATATATATATGGTGGCTTCTACCAGAACGACAAAATACAAAATAAATACATACAAGCAAATAAAACCACACAGAATCTTTGAAAGTACTAAATTAGAACACCAATAGGGAAGCTATAAATGAAGCATTAATAAGCCACCTTCCATCCATTAGTTCAGGAGCTAATAAACCAAAGCGATCTATAAACTCCGAATAGGTCCTTCGAGTAGGATAACCCGCCAGACTTATCCGAACAGCCTCTAGAACCCCCTGCACCATATCAAGACATTATCATTGGTGACAATTTTATTGGGGAATAGTTCTTTCAAACTGATTCAAGCTAAGACGATGTTTTCAAGAAACACATGTACAATTTTCAAGACATACGCAACTAAGCACATAAAACTTAAAAAATATGCCATGCTATACGAATAAGCAACAAGACTAATTTGTTTTCTTCAACATAAACTGAAGACAGACACAAGGTCAGACATATTGGGAACAAACGTCAAACTATTGATAGAGAAAACAAACATTTAAAAGAAAACACATGAATCTTGCCAAATTCAAATTTGAGCCCAGGCTACTAGTTGCATTCTTGATATATTCTAAGAATTCTAGTTTTTCGGCAAGGCTGTGTGCTGGCGATAATTTTGTTTTCAATTGGCATTCAATTTATCAGTAATGTGAATGTGACTCACTCTCAAGTACAGCGATGACATCTCTTCATTTAACAAGGAAACACTAATTTCTGTCTGCTACAGAAAAAAAGCTTTAAAAATAATGAACAAGGACAGAAACAAAGATAACCCAATCTAAAAACTAAAGTTTCATGTAAGCAGAACTATAGAATAACCATAACTGCTCAATCAAAATGTGGAACCATGACCAAATAATGCCATGCAAAATATACAACCAGCCAAGAATACATGGGTGTCTAAATGTAGATAATCCATGCATGTCTATATTATTAAAATTCCATAACAGTAAAAATAGAAGGTAGGTGTTACTGACCCCACAGCGTAATTGGTGTAAGATACTCAGATTCTCAAACTTTTGAGGTCGATTCAAGGAGTTCGGCTTCACACAACGTATGTAATGAGGCTCTGTTGTGTTGAGGGTTTCCATGAGTGCTTGAAGTTGTTGCTAGAAAGACAAAAGAAAGATTTGCAGCATCAAAGAATTGCAATCTCATTCGACAATATGAATCAAATTTTCTAACAGAAACAATATAAATCTACTAATAAAACAATAGATTGGTTATGTTGATTGGACAAAGATGTGGAATAAATGCACTATTATTCCCTCATTTTGTAAAAAAAAAATCAAGTATCAGGCAAACAGAAACAAAACGTTACCTATTCCATGAAGCCATCTCAGTAACTAAATCAAATATTTATATTATAAAACCAAAAGATAAGGGAAAAGGGCAAAAGCACACTTTCAACCTAAATCTGCATAATCGAGATTAGATAAATCCCAAATAGCTCCATACTCTTCGGTATTCTTGTACGGATATATGTATCTAACCAAAATTACATGAGGAAGACAAAAGGCTAAACATAGATACAAAATTTTAATACCTTAAATCTTGAAGCCACAGAGGAAAATTTATATGATGATCTTGAAGATTCCTCTGGTGGTGAAGGGAAAAGACCCGCAACAAAGGGGCACTTGGAAGAAGACAATAGATTGCAGTGTTCTACCACAACATAATCACGATTTTTGTCTAAAAAGGTATTTGAGTGATAAGTGACCTACAGAAAAAGCATTGAGTGAGTGAATCTTTGTTAAGATCCTCTATATCACAAGACCCTATTTACAAAAGTACCGTGACATATGACATGCCTTTCCAGCATAATGTCTAATGGTAAAATCTGTTTCGGAAAATTTTGCCTTTTCCAACCTTGGATGGGCCCGAAAATTC
Source organism: Corylus avellana (assembly GCF_965113065.1). Lineage (NCBI taxonomy): Eukaryota > Viridiplantae > Streptophyta > Magnoliopsida > Fagales > Betulaceae > Corylus > Corylus avellana. Next base: position 19,128,582 of record NC_142496.1, read on the forward strand.
TGAAATAACTTGGTTGAAAATGTTTCATGTGTTGATTTTGGGAACATGCTGCAAAAACAAAAAAAATCAGGATAAGGATAAAGTGCAAATAAATGTTATAAAGCAACACGCACCAATTGATATTGAAGAACTCAAATTTACCAAGCTTCATCCAAGAGAGCAATTATCCCAATAGGTTTCTGCACATGTATATAAAATAATAGTATAAGGCACATGAGCAACTGACATTGAAACCATATATAGAAAAATAAAAAAGGAGAAAACATACACAGAAAAATCAATATGAAAAAAGATTCTTTATACAGTTCCTATAATTTTTTTTTTCAAAAGTTCTTGTCTCAGCTTTTCTAATAAATTCTTTATATGAGAAGATCACTTTAAAAGTTTAAACTGAGTTCCACAATGCCAAACATTTCAATTCAGCATCAATCCCAACCTGTATCTGTAACCTACACATAGATTTCAAAAAAAGATGAGTGCATGATACTAAAAGCTAAACCAGAAAACCAGGTTCAAAACCAATCCAGCCTGAATAGATGAATACGGCAGGGGGAATGAGCAAGCACCTTCTCCATCAAATCTAAAACATCTTGGTTGTCTATAAATTCAATGTAGCTCCAATTAATTTCTTCTTTGCTATATTCTTCCTGTTCCATCTTGAATACATGCTGGAAAAAATTGGAAAAATAAATTTTAAAAGCCTTATCAAGGAAGTACTGGCTCCCATTGGACCAGTTGTATCTATATGCATCTTTCTTAAAGCATTTCACCAAACATTATTACACACCTCATTAAAATGTTGCTGAAGCTTTTCATTGGCAAAGTTAATGCAAAATTGCTCAAAACTGTGGAATAGAAAGTGTTAATCAATCAATTGAAGGAGTATGGAGACAACACTTAGCTTCACAGAAAAAAAAAAAAATGAAGTGAATTAAGTTCAAACAGAACGTCAGTAATTGATGACCCAAATGTATAAACTACTAAACTAGATATGAAAAGTGTAAAAACCTTTCAAATCAAACACAAATAAAATAATCAAAACAAAAGAATCTAAATCAATTACTTCATTTAACAGCACAAAAAAAGAAGAAGATATTAATGCTTTGGGAACAACTTATCTGTTATAAACCTCAATGCAACTATATTCAACAGTACCAGCAAACAAACAAAGACATATCAGAGTGAATGACCTTCTCCACATATAGAGATACGTTATACACTGGAAACTCTTTTAAGTGTCAAGCCCTCATGCTTATAACCTCTGGAAGGGCATCACTATAGTAAATCTCTTTTATTTCACATATAGAAGCCAATGGTGAATTTAGGAAAATCTTCACATCCTTAGTTTAGTTTTTTTCTAAATTTATTTCATTCGGCTTCATATATGGATTCAAGACCACTTTTTATTTGTTTGTTTTGAACATGACACAATACATATTTGCTTCCACAAGAATATACAAGAGAAAAATGGGCAAAAGAATATAATTTGGATAAAAAAAAATGTAAAATGATCTCAAATTCTTTTTTTGATAAGTAAAAAATTTGGACCATTTCTCGATTTATGCATGTCATCCTTGCGCAAGGACCATGCAAATCTTCTGTGTATCGTTCCAATTTTATCAGATGTGGGACATCTCAAATTCAGAAGCTTTAGCCTATACATTGAGAAGTTCCATGCCCTCAAATATACAACTTCTCCTCTTCCTAAAGCAACACAACAGTGCAACTTCCAAACCACATTCAGACTACCTCCTAATCTCTGTTTCGGACTAACCAAATCTATAGCTCATCATAGGCAGAAGCAGAGACATCCCAAATTGAGGGAAACAAGACGCTAGAGTTCTCAAGGGGCAGATTACAACAGAAAGTCCACCATTTCTCCATTTAATTTTCAATTAAGTACAAATTGGAAATGACCTTAGCAAGATCTTGAAGGAAACTTTTTGGAGCTCCCATAAATACAGTTTCCAGGAGCCCATAAGGAGTGAAATAAGTATGGGCCTATTAAGGCACTCCATGTAATAGATCATAAGAGAAGATATTAGGAGGGTGTTCCCTGATGCCCTATTGGCACGCATGTATATCAATATTTTATACTTGCATGCCTTGTAAGTCTTTGTTTCAATGTAAAGTCTAAGTATTTCCACAATTATTATCCAAAAATAGAGTATATATAGTAATGGACCCATCAACCAACAAGGGGTCAATGGAGTTCTTTCTTTTGTTGGAATTAGCAAAAATACTTTGCGCACTTGTCACCCTCCCTCAACCACAAAACCCCAGATTTTTTCCTCCAACTCACTTCCTCCATGAGAATGGATTTCTCTAACTCACTATTAAAGTAATGATTAAGTTAAATTTATCTCTTCCTATCAGCTTAAACTTGTGGGACAAGTGGTAATTTAACATGGTATCAGAGCCAAAGGTCCTGGAATCGAACCTTGACTCCGTCAAATCATCCCCTATTTAAATTAAATATTTTACATGTAGGGCCTCACCGATTAAAAGGGAGGGAATTTGAACCCACACGTGAAAGGGAGTGTTAAAATGATAATTAAGTGATTAAATTATCTCTTCCTATCAGTTTAAGCTAGTAGGACAAGTGATAATTTAACACTCGCTTACAACTTATGCCTTCTTCATTCTCTCCTCAACACCTAATGCCCTTGATTTCTTCAATGATATCAAAAACACATAGCTCTTCCAAAAGGATCTTTTTCTTCCTCTCAACATTGCCAAACACCTCCTCATTCCATCTTTTTAAATCAGCCTTCAAAGCCTTAAGCTTGTGGGCTAAAATGAAGCTTAAAGAGCCCTGGAAATGATAAGAGTCCTACCACTATTTCATCTTGTCCACAAAACCCTCAAACTTTAGCAACGTACTTTCAAATTTGAAGTACCCACTATCCCTTTGAAAGTTGCCACAATCAAGGAGGATCGGGCAATTATCCGAGCAAAGTCTAGGAAGCCTCCTTCAGGATACACCAGGAAACTGAGCTTCCCACACCGACGAGACAAGAAATCTATCAATTCAAGCCATGATAAAAAATGAAGTAAGAGAACACCATAGTTGGGCATAAACGAACTTCTCCAAATCTCTCATTGGGGAACCGGGTAACGTTAAAATCACCCGCAATGCACCAAGGAAGGTTCCACCAACTGAGCATAATAGCTAGCTTATCTTTTTTTTGATAAGTAATGATAATAGCATAATAGCTAGCTTATCCCAAAGAAGTCTTCTATCACAATCAAAATTAGGGCCATAGACACTCGCAAAAGCCAAAGTAAAATGATTTTCAACGTTTCTAAAAGTATTAGCCAGGGTGAACTCACCCACACACTCGTCGATCTTTTCCATCACCCTTCTATCCCACATAATCAAAATGCCACTTGAAGACTCCCCGAGTCTAGACAACACCAATCCACATGATGGTACCCCCACAAAACTACACACGACACCACAAGACATGACCACCAACTTAGTTTCTTGAAAAGAAACATATCAACTTCTCACTCTCTAAGTAGGTTCCTTTCATTCAACTCTCTCACATTCTAATATAGTAATTTAGGCTTCATTAAAAACTGAGATACCCCTCTCCTTTCCTTTACCACGACTTGGAATCTCACTTTTAGAGTCGTAATTAATGGAGCATTCCAATCTCTTTAACTCCCTATTGCCTTTCTTACCAAGTTTAGAATTGGAAACTAAACCCTTAGGAAGATGACAAAATAGCCATAAATTGCTCCTCATTACCCACACATAAAACCCCCAAAACACAATGGATCTCCTTCACTCTTTGCAAAACCCAATCTGAATGCTTCGACCTTGAGCGACCATTCTCCGACACAACAGGGGGGATAGAAGCTTTGGGGAGTTCAGTACAAAGCTTCCTCCCAATTGGGAAAAAATAAAAATAAAAAAAATCCATGTCCCGACAAGGTGCTGAATCAAACACATGCTGACTGATTTCTTTAACATAACCCACCTCCATTCCAACCAAAGCAGGCAGAGGAGATCCTTCCCCCTTTTCACCAATAAGGTTGACTCCCCACCCCAGCCCGCCGAAGAAGAGCTTGTAGCATCAGGAGTATTAAGCTTAGGAGAAGGTTCTTTGAAAGTAAAAAGCTCAGTTTCCTCATAAGTATTAACAACAAAAGATATAACACAATCTCCTCGCCATCATAATCTGAAGGAAAAGAAGTTTGATTTAGAAATAAGAGCTTTACTAAGGCACCAATAAAAGACCCTTTTGGGATTGGGGCCTTGATAACCTTCTTCACATAGTACATCGGTAACTATGGGCCACCAACAGCAAGAATTGAAACACTCATGTCATGAACTCAAGACTTCCTTGAGCCACCGCCACCGTTGGCAAGATCTAAAGCCACTATGCGATCTACCGGAAAAGAAGCGACAACAAAGGATCGCACAGTATGGAATCATCAGCTGAGGTCGTAGGAGCTCTGAGCTAACCAGCACCGAGGCCCTTACCGGTGTCCAAGCCAGACCCACACCCAAAGTTCTTTTCCACTTATGCGTTAGCTTCAACTTGGGCTTGAAGGAATATTTGGCCCTAAAAACCCCAAAGCCCATCAAAGCCTTTCCTTTAAGATCTTGATTAGAGTGGGCCGTTGGAGGCGAGCTTAACAAACTTACGGGGACCTTAGAAGGAAAAAAACCAATTGGGCATTTTTGACTTCCTGCAACACCCAAGCCCAAACTTGAATCAATACATTCTAAAAACCCATCTACATCCTTTTTTAAGCTCACCAACACCTCTCTGAAGGAGCAAAAATCAAGATTAACACCTTGAAGCCCCCTGCTCGAGCCGACACCACCAGTTGAAAATCAGGGATCTTCAACCTTCCCAGACTCAAACCAAGAGCAAGACATCCTTGCTGCACTTTGTACCGAATGAGCCCTTCAACGACAAGAGAAAGGTCGAAAACTTCCTTAGTCCAAAAGAGCCTCTGCATATGACAAAATCCCCCCCACATCCAACGAAGGTCTCAGCGCCATCTTCATCTAATTTGCGCCCATCACTAAAGGATTTTTAGAGTGACGCCCAACTGACCCACCACCATGTAGTGACGGGAAGATTTGCACCACCACTCGTAGCTCCACGACAATGGACTTCCAGCCCCTACCATGCCTCCCTTACGGCACTAAGATAAGGCCCCTCTGTTTACCTCCCCCAAACTCCATCACGACCAAGAACCGTTCATGCTTATTAAAGCATCGTTGGGAGAGGAGAGCTGGGAAACCAACTCTAGAGCATCTCCAAAACTCCTTCCTCCCCTCCTCTAGAACCACCTCCTTGACGGTGGCTAACAACCAAGAGACATTGACATTGCCCAAGCATAAGGAACAAAAACTACCCCTACTCCTCTCAAAAATTCTACACACTTGAGACCTACCCTCCATAATCAACTCAAACAATTTGGACCCAACACGGCACCCCCTGAACAGCCCCATACAATAAAAGAATTGCCGAATTGTGCTGAAGAGAGAGAGAGTCCACTACCAACTCAAACAATTTGGACTCAACACGACACCCCCTGAACAGCCCCATACAATAAAAGAATTGCCGACACGTGCAGACGAGAGAGAGAGACAGAGAGCACAACTAAAACATCACTTCCAAATTGAAACCACCTTCACCTCCAAAATTTGGAAAGCATGATATTAACAAATTAAGAGGGAAAACCTCCATTAGCAATTGGTATTCTCTATGTGCTCATCAATAGGATACACAACAGATTGAAGTTGGAACAATAAAAGATCAATTTCTAGGCTCCAAAGAGTCCAAGAACTCAGATCAGAAATTTCATATAAAAGAGAATTAGAAGGCTTAGAAGATGACAGTTGAAAGGTTTTATCCAAGGTTTATGGAGGTAAATTGTTCCTATTGTATACCATAAGGTCCATAAGGAAGTAAAATGTAATTTCCCCTAAAAAATGACCACTAACAAATCTAAAGGGGCAGAAAAAACGGCAGCCAATGCAACGAGTTGATTGTCATGTACAATGGAAACAACTATATGAACTAAAACCACATGTACATCCTAGAGACAATTTTCATTGAAAGCAAAGTCTAGTAGGTGTTACTAGACTTCCTACGTGCTAAAGCAAAGGAGGCCATGCCAATCAAATAACGTACTTTGCATTCAATAAATTAAGATGTACTCCAAAGGAGCCTTAAATGTTACAAGAAAAGAAATCAAACCAAGTCCAAAAATGTAAACTGTTTTTTTTTTTGATAAGTAAACTGTTACCTGTTATTCTTAAAGCATTCAAACCCATAGATGTCCAAGACTCCAATTTGCACTCGGGAATTCAGATCTTGCCCAACAGACCTATTGATCTTATCAACAAGCCTGAAAGAAATAACAAAATCAGTAACATATACACTATCGAAAAACAAATTCTGCATAAATAAAAGAAATGGTTCTTGATAGTGAAGTGAATATAAGCCTACCAATCAAACAGCCGAGCATAAACAGTTTTTGCCAGTGCATCCCGACTAGCAACAGCAGCATTACAGTCAAGAGCTTTAACAATACATCCTTCACGAGTTTGTATTGAACGAGTACAAAGTGTCGCTAGCAAGAGGTTCACATCGCATCTGATTAAAGAAGCAGTTTAGTTATCAGATTAACAAGACCAAAAGCATCTATTAAACTCTAGGTAGCATCTGATTAAAGAAGCAGTTTAGTTATCAGATTAACAAGACCAAAAGCATCTATTAAACTCTAGGTAGTTATAACATCACAATAAAGAAATAGGCTAGTCCCCAACTCTGCTTGGTTAGCTAGTTCACAACCCAAAATGGTGACAAAAATGAAATGTACTCCACAAGTTAACTAGCATATCCATTTGCTTGGGGAAAAACTAACATATCCATTTCTTACTCCACAAAATTCTATGCTCCTTATAGGATAGCTTGCAATTAAGTAACAATATCCATATTGGATGACAATTCCAGTGCACTTCTATACAAATGGCATTGCTTGCTAATTAGTCTAAGCTTATCTCACCTCTACTAAGCCTTGATACCAAATAATTGGGATATATTGCTCATCTAGAAAACAATTTTACAATTAATTCTCTCCAGAGGGGCTTCAAGTGGTATTTTGATTATGTGGAACAAAAGGGTGTTGAAGAAGATAGACAAGCAAGGGTAGTGAAGAAGATAGACGAGTGTGTGGGGAATTCATCGTGACTGCCAACTTTCGAAACGTTGATGATCATTCCACTTGGGCTTTTATGGGTGTCTATGGCCCTAACTCTGACAGGGATGGAAGGATTTTTTTTGGATGAGTAGGCTGGTTTGCTTGCTAGTGGAATTTGCCTTGGTGTGTTGGAGATGATTTTAATTTTACCTATTCTTTTTCCCAATGAAAGGTCAGGAGAAGCTCGTTTATGCCCTGACATGTGAATTGATAGATTCCTTTACTTGGTCAAATGATTGAAACTCTCCCGCTTGGTTTAGAATTGACAGATTCCTTGTCTCTATAGTGTGGGAAGCCCAGTTTCTAGGTGTTTCACAAAGGAGGCTTCCTAGACTTTATCCAGATCATTTCCCAATCCTCATCAATTGTGATGATGTTCTAAGGGGTAGCAGGGCTTTCAAATTTGAAAACATAGGGCTAAAGTTTGAAGGTTTTGTGGACATTCTGAAACAGCGGTGGGACTCTTATCATTTCCAAGGTTCGCCGAGCTTTTAGCAAGCAAGCTCAAAGCCTTGAAATTTGATTTAAAGAGATGGAATGAGGATGTGTTTGACAATGTAGAAAGGAAGAAGAAGACCCTTCTACAAGAGCTACATATTCTCGATGTCTATGACGAAGAAAGGGCTTTAGGCGTTGAGGAGAAATTGAAGAAGACAGAAATTGTTAGTGAGTTAAAAAGATCTACTCTTATGGAGGAGATGAGTTGGAGGCAGAAATCTAAGGTGTTGTGGTTAAGGGAGGGTGACAGGTGTATTGAGATTTTTCACAAAATGACTAATTCCAACAGAAGGAAGGATTCCATTGACTCCTTGTTGATAGGCAATACCTTTTCTACCAACCGGGAGGAGATCAAAAAGCACATTGTCCAGTTATATCAAAAGTTATACACCGAACAGGTTAATTGAAGGCCGTTGGTGGATGGCCTTTCCTTTGATTCCATTGGTTGGAGAGAGATTTTGAGGAAGAGGAGGTGAGAGGGGTAGTGAAAGCTATGAATGGTAACAAGGCACCGGACCCTGATATAAATGAGTTGTTTTAAAACAGGATATCATGAAATATTTTCATGACTTCCATGCTATAAGCAAGTCTTAAATGAGCCTTAATGTTACTTTTATTGCCCTCATTTCAAAGACTTCAAGGATTGTTGACCTCAGGGATTTCCGCCTTATCAGTCTTGTGGAGGGCATCTACAAAATTATTGCTAAAATTCTAGCAAACAGGCTGAAGATGGCATTGGAGAAGATCATCTCTAAGTTGCAAAATACATTCATCAAAAGTAGGCAAATCCTAGATCATGTTCTTATCGCCAATGAATGCCTTGATACTAGATTAAGGTCCCGTGAGTCGGGTGTTATTTGCAAAATGGATCTAGAAAAAATTTATGATCATGTTAATTGTGACTTTTTGTTGTATATGCTGAGGTGTGGCTTTGGGGGAAATGGTGCTTTTGGGTAGCTCATTGCATTTCTTTAGTTCATTTCTCGATTTTGGTGAACGGCACTCCAATAAGGTTCTTTAGTACTTCCTATGGCTTGAGACAAGGGGACCATATGTCCCCTTTGTTTGTCCTTGTGATGGAGGCGTTGGATAAAATGATTTCTGTTGTAGTGAGTTTGGGGGGGGGGGGGGGGGGGGGGGGGGTTACAAGTCCCACGACACAGGAGCAGGATTCTCTAAAAAGCCAAGGGCGCAGTAATAGTCAAACTTCCCCGAGGGCAACAGTTGGGTCTCCTACTTCATATCTTTCTTTTAGCATCTATTGGCGATAGGGTTCCAAACCCACACTCCAGCGTAGAAAACTATAGGGCAATTGTAAGATGGTTGGCTTTTGATTCAGGTGCTCTTTGGTCTTCAAGTGTCTACTGCCGGCCAGCAAACATGCAACTTTGGCAATCAGCTGCGCCAAGTTTGATTTCTCTGTGGGTAATGGTGGAGTAGATTTCTCTTACCTTTCGTTTGCCGATGATACTTTGATCTTTTATGGTGCTAATCCAAATCATTTTTGTAATTTGTGTTGCCTATTCCTATGCTATGGAGTACTTTTTCTTCAAAACTTTGTACCTTTGGACAATTGCTTATGTTTCTCCCTTAACAATTAGTTATAGTGATTTTCTTGTTCGTTTTGCTCCTTCTAACTAGATGCTTCATTTTGTATACTTGATGCGTACTTAGGGGTACCTTTACGCTTTTAATGATATTTTTCAATTACTTTTTTTTTTTGATAAGTTGATATTTTTCAATTACTTATCAAAATTCTCTCTCAATTTTTACTTGGCAGACATTCTATATATTATGCTGCCAAAAACATTGTTCTAAGAGACCTGTAACCATTACAAGGATTTAACAATTCCAATTTCATACAAAAAGACAAATTATGGAACTGAAATTAATACCTCAGTCTGGTCAAAATTGATTAAAGCAAGAAAAATTTCCAAACTATCATGTAAATCACCAACCTGAAAAGATTAGCAGCCACCTGCATATGAAAGCTAGATTTCTGATCCTTTATAACCGACGAGTCATATTCTTTGCCAGGAGAAAACTCAATGTTCCCTAAATGTAGAATTGCAGCTAGGGTGCGGAATATAGCTTCCTGATAATGGAGATTGAACATTGAAAATTAAGAACAGAAACAACAATAAATAGAAGAGTCTCAAAGGGAAAAAGCAAAGCAATTGTATGCTACATATGGTTTTTCAGACCTGATCTTCATGACTTATACCAACAATGTCCATAGCCCGCCTTGTCTTCATGTATTCTTCTATGCTACTCACGCCATCTAGCTCGTAGGTCTTGCTTTGATTCAAGTAGTGGAAGTGGCTTGATTGATCTAATTTGTACTTCTCTGCATCCTAGACATATGGGATACATCATAATGACATTGTCCATGATGACAATAACCCAAGTATGTATGATTAAATCATCAGAAACACACAACCCAAAAAAAAGCCATAAGCAAAACCATGCACCTTTCAACACAATATTGACAGATAGGTGTAAATACATCAGTACAATATGTGTGTGCAGAGGTGTGTGTCATGTGTGTGTGAGAGAGAGAGAGAGATTACCCTTCCAGATGCACACAACTGATAGAAGCAATGATAATTCCTTTCAGGATCTGTTATCTGAACAACACGGGATCGTTCCAAAAGGTAAGTTCTGATTGCAGCACCTGATATTCTACCACTTGCATCAAATTGGATTTCAACAAACTTGCCAAAACGACTGCCATGAAAAGAATCAACATAAAGGAATAAATAATTATTATAGATTGAAGAGAAACGATGGCAAACTACAATAATAGAAAAAATCATATTATAAAATCATATTGAATGGAATATAATTCATGGATAATATTAATGATTTGATAATATCCCAAACTCTTTGTTCAATCCAATAGTCTACCTATAATGAAACTGCAGAATCACTACTTGCCAAATAGTCTCTTCAGTCAAGACAAGTTTAAATCCCCAACATCTTGTACTTGCTTTTGTTTTGATAATTCATACTTGCCCAAAAACAAAAAGACAAGTTTATGTTTATCTCTGTAACTGCTCTTCACTTCCTATGATTTTTCTTCTCTACCATCTAAAAGCTTATATCTAGTTCCTTTCAGTTATCCTGGAGGTTTTGCCCATTTAGTCCATTCCAGCACTCTGTTTTCTAACTTATTATAAGTTTTTCATATTCTATCAACTTAAATCAGCTCAACTCATCCCGACAAAGTCGGTTTTATAGATCACCATCAACTAATGGAAGCCAACCATATGCAGTCCTTTCCATCATTGTATCATATCCAAACTCATGCTCTTTTTCATACTCTATCAACTCCCTGTTTAACATATCTTTCTTCCCGACTTCTATCCATGTTAATGTAAGCCTCCTTTTACCTCCTTTCACTCCTCCAACTTGAATTAGATCACCTATCTCATGAATGCATTGATCAGTCACCATTGCACTGTTGCACATGGTCAAACCATCTGAAGTAACTCTTTCATCTTGTTTCTCAATATAGGCCACCCCCACCTTAAACTCTTTCATCTTTTTTCTCAATATAGGCCACCCCCACCTTAAACTCTTTCATCTTTATAAGTAATCAAATCTCATAAAAAAGTACAGAGAGGCACAACCGAAATAAACAGAAACTATACTACACAAACACTACTCATAAAACATGAAACATACTTTCCTCGACAATAATATTACAATGATGAACTGCATAATATAAAGGAAAAGAAAAAGAATATTCTAACACGTAAACTACCTTAATCCCAATGCAACACTTTGGATGTATGTAAATCAATAAAGAAAATAATTAGTTATTAAGATATGTAACACAGCACAAGATTAAATAATGCAATATCAAGCTCATTTTGTAGATTGTCAGAGCTGGAATGGAGAAAAAGCCACATGATGGCAAATAATTTAGAGCTGCAATTTGGTAATAGTAATATTCTAGAAATTGAGACAAAAAAATTAATAAACTTCACCTTGAATTGTCATTTCTAACAGTCTTTGCATTACCAAATGCCTCCAATAGTGGATTTGACTGAATCACACAAAAAGTGGAATCAGCAAATGTTGATAGTGGAAGAACAGAAACATAATAATTTCAACAGTGTAAAAGAAAAAAGAAAAAAATAGGCCAGTCCCTCATCACAGGCAGCAGGATCCACTACAGATTCAACTCAAGTTGAAGATAACTAGTCCATCCTAAACAGAGTCCCCATCAACCTAGAGAATACCATCTTATCTACCAATTTTTTATTAGCACAGTGACCAAAAGTATTCTAATCTAGCAACTAACAAATAAATTAAGTATACCTACATCTAATGCACATTGTAAATATTGCAGCTATACTTGTCAATTGGATTGGCTCAAGGATAACCCTTACTTCAAGAACTTGCTGCTCAACTGTTCTGTCATCACCAGCAGCACGGCCACCCACATAAGTAAGATACTGCATAATCAATTTTGTTGTCTCAGTCTTCCCAGCCCCACTTTCTCCACTGACCAGTATAGATTGGCTTTGAGCATCATTCATCATTGCCCTAGAACACACGACCAACAAAGCTTACCGAAAAAAAAAAAAAAGGCGAAATGTAACAGAGATCACCACTCAATTTATAGAACATCTAAAAATAACAAACCTATATGATGCATCAGCCACAGCAAAAACATGGGGGCTTAGCTCCCCAAATGGAGCTCCTTTATACTGCTCCATCATATGGACATTGTACAGGTGGGGAAGCTTTGTGAATGGGTTCACAGCTATCAAAATGCTCCCTGTGTATGTCTATCAAAGACAAAGGAAAATAATTCACGTATCAGTTCAAATCTGGGAAATGTTGAATCAAGAATTGGTAAAACTATACTTCCCATTATTTCATGCGAAATTACAGCATGTGCCACAGGCATGTGAATTATCACTCATAGATCAATGAATTAGAAAGACAACTACAACTTATACCGAGATTTATCAAGTTATAGACTAGTTAAAGACAATTAAAAACCCTCCTAAAAATAACGATTGAGAGCGAAAAAGATAGTGATCTACTAACTGTGCACTAGAATATTGACCTCGAAAGAAATTCAATTTTCAATATTATCTGATTATTGAGTCATGCACCAATCAGGAAGAATGAAAAGCCATGCCTGACAACTAGAGTAGACACTTTCTAAAGCAGCTGAATGATGGTGCATACCTATATGCGATAAAATTGAAAGCAAAAATAACTTCCTTCTACGCATGGTTGGCCATAATCCAAAAATTAAATGTATTAAATACCAGCTTGGCATTCCAAATCCGAATTTTCATTCTTGATTTGTCTACTGCAGAATTTTCTACTTAAAAAAAAAAATACGTTTCATTTACTCCAAGAATTGAAGGGGTTGTGATAATCATTATAACCAAGAATAGAGATTAAATCACAAAAACCAAAACATTTTCAAGAATTAACCAGAACTCCAATTCAGAAAGGGAAATGCCCCATCTTTCAAGTCAGAGACGAGCTCAGAGTTTAGACCCTCAATTTGGCTATACTTTACCCCCAGACACTATTAGATGCCCATTTTGGTCACATTAACTCCAAGAACTTGAAGCAGCATCTACTTAACCACTACAGACAAATTCAATTCAAAGCACCATGATTAAGTCCATGGTTAACAACAATTGGCCTTCAAACTAACCAAGCCCCATCTAAACCCCATCAATCACACTGCTACTCACATATATATCATTGAGAGCATATCTCCTCTGGAGATTGTAAAGCACACCAGGCTCATTCAAATACGTCAACTTGGTCATGTCGTCCACTCCACCGTGGTCCTCCTCATCCGCATCTCTCGGAAACAGCTTGTCCGGAAAAGCCAAAACCTAAAGAAACCCCTCAAAAAAGAAAGTCTGAAAATTAGCACGAACTTCCCAGTGCCGTACAAAAATCACTCCCCTCTGAAAAGAACAAAATGCCGACCTTCTTTCCCGAAGTGTTCACGACTAGAATTTGCTTGCCAACGAAGTCGAGGACTTCAGCCGCGACCCAGGCCAAATCTTTGTCCTCGGCCCAAACCTTGGAGCCTCTGCGGAGACTCATCTTCGGTTCCTGAGAAGCAAAAGCGAGTAAAGTACCAAAAACAAAAAAACCCTAGAATTTTTCAGGGAAATGACTTTGAGGGCAAAAGATGAATTGGAATTGAAATTTGAAACCCTAGGAGCGGAGCAGAGGGGGACAAAAATTAAGGGGGGCAGAGGGTGAGAGAGAGAGAGAGACTTACGGGCATGTCTTTTAGGTGAAATTTTGGATTCCCGCCCTAACAGGTGTGTACTACGAGTCAAAAATGGCGAAACTTCAGAGTATTTATATCGTACTCGACACGTCACCTCTTCGACAGTTTTATTTTTTAACTGGTGGCTAAATCTTTCCTCATATATATTCAGCTCACTGCTCCTATGGCGTAACGGTAAACAGGAGTGAGTTGGCCTAAAAAGTAGCTCTCTGTTTGGCAATCTATAAAAAACTTTATCCAACCAAACCTATTTCCCACTCACTTTATAGCTAAATTATTAGATGGGGGAGAGCCAATTAAATAGTTACCAAACTTTAGAGTTTAAATTGAAATTTCATATTAGTGACGAATTTATTTAATAGATTATTATACTATTATTATATAATTTAATCAGTACTTAATAAAAATTAATAACTGATTATCACTATCATGTCATTCCGATTATGTGATAATAATATAACATCATCTAGTAAATAGCAATGAAAAAATACCTTCTTTGAGGCAATCTCATCGATTTAAACCCACCAACTTAAATGGCTTTGCCAAGTCATTAATGACAATAACCATGATAACCTTCTGTGTTCTCCAATAAAATTTTCGAAGTTTAAAATTCTTTTTCTTTCTGTTTTTTTTAAGAGTTTAATTTATGATATTCCAAGTAATTTTATTGTTTCATAAAAGCAAAAAATTAAAAAATTAAAGAATACGACAGTACTTGTTTCTTTTGTTATCTTTTAAAGGAAATTGATGATGCAGATTTTTTTCATGACCAAACTGAACGATGGACACTTGCAAACAAAAAAAACCACCGAAGGAATGTTAGCCTAGCGAAGCGAATCGACTCGACCGACGAGAAAGGCGCTCTAATAGTTTAAGTTAGATCATTTTCTAAAAGAGAGGTTGAATGAAAAGTGTTACTGACTAAGGATCTTTGAAGTTTTGTGACCTTCTTATGCAAGACTCTTTGGAAGTGGTCTCTTATGGGTTTTGCCCAACTATTTGCCAAGTGATGGGTCTCTTTTGATTGGCTTTTGGTTCGAAATGGGTTTTCTGCTTAGAGTAATGCTTGGCGCAGGGGTGCAATCCGGATTTGCTGACATGGCATGGTCAGTGGGCCATGCCATGTCAGCCCACTTACAAAAAAAAAAAATCGCATTTCATTTTAGGTCTGAAATCCTTCTCTTTCCTCTTCGTTTTATTCCATTCCAGCCACCTTCCTCTCCCTCTCTCCATCTCTTTGGTTTCCTCCCTGCCCAGAACTGCCTTTCCCTCTGTCGCGCCTGTCTCTCTTACTCCAGCGATAGATCTCCGGCGACTTGAGAAGAAAAGAACGCTAGTTGGGCCTTAGCAGAGGATTTGGGCGTCGGGAAAGGATTTCAAAAATCCCAAGCACACTGCTCTCTCACAGAAACGGTAATCCGTTTATTTTAATTTTGGATTTTTTTGCTTTAGATTGGAATGTGATTTGAAGGTTGACTTTTGTTGATGGGTAAGCCGTATTTAGGTTTTATGGGTAGCATTCTTAGGTTAATTTTGCGGTTTTCTTTTGGTCAATTTTTCTGTTATTTGGCTTAGAATTTGGTTAAGAAGCTGAGGAGTTGTTTTTTTTTTTCTCCTTCAAATACGATCTACTGATTTGGCTCTTTTTTTTTCTTTTTTTTTTCGTTCATTCTTTCTACTCATTTAGAATTGAAAGTTTAAAAAATTATAATATAGCTTATGACAAGAATTTTCATGGATGGTTATATGTTAATTTTCGGTTCTCTTTTCTACACCATAAGGCAAGTTTATGAATAAAATGAAATAAAATGCCCATCATGTCATCAGAAAATCGCAAACCAAACAAGATTGGTGTAAATGTTTAAAGGTTACTGGCTTGTAATGTTTGAAAAGAGAACCGAAATTTCACTTTGCTTTGTTGAAGGTTACTAACAAATCATTTATGCATTAATTTGTTTAGCTAATTTGAATTTTTCTTCTAGTAACTGCTAGATGGACTCGTGGAATGAGTGCGAAGTAGACTATTTGCGCACACAAATTTCAATTGATGAAGCTTCACCTCCCCAAGCTGGCCCCCAAAATGGTTTGTTCGGCATTTAATTCTTCCTTTAATTTTTCTTCAACTCATTGTATTTCTTTTTAATTAGTATATACTAATCATTATTAGTATTTCTTTCTAATTAGTACTCACGTGTTATTATTCACATTTCAAATATGTTAATTTTTTTTTTTTTTTTTTTGGGTATAGATGGAAATGAAATTGTGCATGATGTAGAGTTTGGAAATATAGACAACAGTCACAACACGTCCGAGTACAAGCTCTTAGATGGAGATGAATTTCTTGAGGAACCTAAGAGAGGTATGACGTTTAACTCCCTAAGAGAACTTGACTTATATTATAAGAAGTATGCCAAGAAAGAAGGTTTTGCGGTGGTTATAAAAAAGGCTACTAAGAATGATAGTGGGCGTGTAATTCACATCACCCTTGCATGTGGTCGTCAAGGCAAACCAAGAACCAAGTTAAGTAATACCTTCTCCAAGCCAAATACAAGTACCAAAACTGAGTGTAAGGCTAGGTTGAATGCAAAGTCTGTTGAATCAAAGTGGTTTGTGACTAGTGTATACATTAACCATAATCATGGTTTAAGCCCAAGCAAAGCTAGATACTTTAAATGTTATAGGAATTTGGATTCTATCACAAAAAGAAAGCTTGAGGTAAATGATAGAGCTGGGATTTCATTGAGTAAAAATTATGACTCTTTAGCTGTTGAAGCAGGGGGGGTATGAGAACCTTCCATTTCTAGAAAAAGATTGTCGCAATTATATTGATAGAGCAAGACATCTTCAACTTGGCGAAGGAGGCGCCGAAGCACTTCTTGACTATTTCACTAGGATGCGACTAGTGAATGATGGTTTTTACTTTCAAATGGATTTGGATGGTGAATCTAGGTTGAGAAATGTTTTTTGGGCCGATGCACGAAGTAGGGCATCTTATGAAGATTTTGGAGACATTGTTACATTTGACACGACGTATTTAACTAATAAATATGGAATGCCATTTGCTCCTTTCGTGGGAGTGAATCATCATGGTCAATCAATTCTATTTGGGGCAGGATTACTATCAGGTGAGGATACAGAAACTTTTGTATGGTTGTTTAAAACATGGTTGAAATGCATGAATGACCGAGCCCCAAGTGCAATAATAACAGACCAAGATAGGGCTATGAAAAATGCAATTGCAAGGGTATTTCCAGGAACCCGACATAGATTGTGTTTATGACACATTTTGAAAAAACTTCCAGAAAAGTTTGGTGCACATTCACAATTTGATGGCATTAAGAGTACCTTACGAAAAATGCGTGTATGATTCTCAAACACATGGTGAGTTTGAGGAAAGCTGGAAAACTCTACTTGTGACTTATAATCTTGAGGATAATGATTGGTTGCGTGGGTTATACAATGAGAGGGCTTCTTGGATACCAGCATATTTGAAAGGGGTGTTTTGGGCTGGAATGACTACTACACAACGGAGTGAAAGTATGAACGCTT
The DNA here is from genome assembly GCF_965113065.1 of Corylus avellana. Taxonomy (NCBI): domain Eukaryota; kingdom Viridiplantae; phylum Streptophyta; class Magnoliopsida; order Fagales; family Betulaceae; genus Corylus; species Corylus avellana. The sequence continues at coordinate 19,146,151 of NC_142496.1, forward strand.
TTTTTGATGGATATGTGCACCCGACCACCACATTGAAACAATTTGCTGACCAGTATGATGGTGCTTTGCGTAAAAAGGTTAAGAATGAGAGGATTGCTAATTTTAATTCTTTTAATACTACAATTCAATGTGTAACCATATTTCAATTTGAGAAAAAATTTCAAGAATGTTACACAAATGCAAAATTCAAAGAAGTCCAAGAGGAGCTTAAGGGGAAGATGTACTGCACTCCGTATCTTTTGAGTAGTGAAGGCACAATTTGTACGTATCAAGTGGATGAACAGGTAGCAGTTACTGATGCTTACATGAAACATGTTAAATTTTGTGTTTGCTACAATGGCGATGAATGTGAATTAAAATGCAGTTGTGGCCGGTTTGAAACAAGAGGGATCTTGTGCAGACATGTCTTTTCTGTACTTAGCGCATGTAATATTACATCGTTGTCACAAAAATATTTTCTTGATCGTTGGAGGAATGGCTTGAAGCGAAGGTATACTTTCATTCAAAGTAGCTACGATTCTTTGGGTGCCAACCCTATTGCTCAAAAGTATGATGACTTATGCAAAGATATGCATAAATTGGCAGCACTTGCCGTAACAAATGTGGACAACTACATGGAAGCGAAAAAATATGTTCATATGTTAATGGACAAATTTAGTGGTTCAAGCTACGAACCTAGTCCACCCTCCCAAGCACTTGTAGGTGCATCTTCTACATGTAATGAATCCATGGATGGCGTGGAAAATAATAAGGTACGTAGTCCCCTCGCGGTTCGTGGTAAAGGTAAACCATCATCAAAAAGGAAGATGTCTCCGGTAGAAAAGGTGGTGGTGAAGAAGTCACAAAGAAGAAAGAATCAATTTAGTGACACAAATCCCAAACAAAAAACAAGACAAAATCAGGTTTAAAATTCAACTTTCCCTTGTGTTTAGTTATGCTTATTAAAAACATGTCCATATTTCTGAATTTTTTTCATATTTTTTTGTAACGAAACATATTTTTTTTTAATTGAAGACATCCGAAGGAATGCAAGAGATCGCATCGAACACAAATGAAGCTACATTGCCTTCAAGAACTGATATTCAGCATGATTATGTACATGAAACTCAAAATAGTGTAATCAGTCAGGTATTTTTTTTTTCTTTTTTTAAAAAGAACAAACTTTTTTTATATCAGAATAATTTGGCTTATATTTTTTTCCGAAAACTTGGTCATAATTTTACAAGAAATATGGCCTACTTGGATCTAAGAGTGACATGTGGCATACAACGGTAATTCATATAGTTATTTTCTTGATTGTGGTCATGTTCTTTTATTACTAGTACTCCTATCCATTATTATTATTATTATTATTTGGGAAAATTACAGTTTACCCCCCCAAAGTTGTCAGCGATTTGCAATTCCGCCTCCAAAGTTTCAATTTTTGCAATCCACCCCCTTAAAGTTTCAATTTTTTTCAATTCAGCCATTCCGTCAGTCAAAACCGCTTTGACTGACGGAACAGTGATCACGTGAGACGCACGTGATCACTTAAGGCGTTTTAGTACCGAAAATGCCCCCCGAATATTATTTTCCACGTTTTGCTGTCAACCACCTCCGAATCTCTTCCATTACAAATCTCCCATGCTTCTCCCATGCTTCTCCCTCCATGTTCTGGTGCGCTGGAGGACTGCAGAAAAAACAAAAACGTCCATTCGTTCAGTCCTCCAAATCTCTTCCATTTCCTCACATGCATTTCCTTCACAAATTCGTCCAATATTTTCGGAATCTGCCTGCTTTTCCATCAGGTATTGTTTTTCTTAAGATTTGAAGCATACCCATCTGGTTTCTTAATAATTTATGTCATGGGTTGCCTCCACACTGTTGTTGCCCCTCTCCCTCGCCGTTGCCTCCAAAAGGAAGAAGATTGATCTTTCCTTGGCCAAATGGCCCAAATCTCACAAAACTGTTGGGATTTTGGCCAGATTCAATCCCGAAACACCTTGGAAACGACAATGGAACTACCAAATTGAAACAATTGAAACAATTAAATCCAACTATCCAAGAACCGAAGTCCTTACATTTCATGCATAAACAACCGTAATTCAAAAAAATTCTCAAATTTATCACAACCCAGTACAATGTGAATGATCAAACATATGATTCTAACATCTATTAACATAAATCAACCATCAATTCCGATAAATTAATCTTCTCTGTCGTTGCCGGAGAGGGATCAATTTTCTCTGTCATTGCCGGAGAATGACCTTTGCCGGAGAATCCAAGAATCATTCGTTCAAATGAACAGGGGAACATAGAAACAAAAACGCCTTCTTCCCAAGACTTGCTTTGCCTCTTCCTGCAAGACCCTTCTCACTCATTCTCATTTCTTGTTGACCAATAGCAGATCGATCGGTTTGGCATGGAGAAGACGAGGTAGGCGGAGAAGAGGAGGTAGGGATGGGGGCATTTTGGGAAAAAAACAACCAACAGTGATCACGTGACTTGCACGTGATCACTGTTCCGTCAGTCAAAGCCGCTTTGACTGACGGAATGCCTGAATTGAAAAAAAATTGAAACTTTAGGGGGGTGGATTGCAAAAATTGAAACTTTGGAGGCGGAATTGCAAATCGCTGACAACTTTGGGGGGGTAAACTGTAATTTTCCCTTATTATTTTTTCTAAACAGATTAAAAGCTCCAAAAGAATTGAAGGCAGAATTGGGCTCAAGTTACTTTGAAGGCTGGAGAAGAGTTGTTGTATTTGCTATTTTATTTTGAAGGCCGGAGAAGAGTTGTATTTGCTATTTTATTTTGAAAGCTTTTGATGTTGTATTTCACATTCTATTTTATTTTAAAGGCTTTGGATGTTGTATTTCACATTCTATTTTATTTTGAAAGCTTTTTATGTATTTCACATTCTATTTTATTTTGAAGGCTTTGGATGTTGTATTTCACTGGCTTTGGATGTTGTATCTCACAGAATCACATTTTCTATTTTAATATGTTAATGTTGTGCACTGGCTTTGGATGTTATATCTCACAAAATCACATTTTCTATTTTAATCTTTGTGTTAATGTTGTGCACCGGGGATTGTTCTTTTCATATGGCTTCGTGCTTTGCCAACTGGTGTTTTCGATCTGAAGTTCAATATTTAAGGATCCATGGCAATTTGTGATAAGTCTGTTCTTTTTTATTGTTTAAGAGCAAATTCATGATTATCTGGAAATTATTTAGAAACTGTTTCCACAAGCATTTATTGGAAGCAGTCATTCAATTTCTTTTGAAAACCATAGACATACTCCAACTGGAAAACTTTCTTCAAGAAAGGCTGAGATATTGGATCATTATCTTGTCAGTTAAGTAAAACCAATTCAACATTTGATCATTCAAAATTAGTGTTTACACAAGATAATACCAACGAGAAATATCTACAACCTTACGCAGAGGCTACCATTCAATGTAACATTTTCTATGTTGCAGATGCACAATGAAGTTCAAAATGTTAACTTTATTACTGCAGATTGCATAAGGAAACAAATTACAATGCTTTATACATTGCGAATGTGCATTCCTAGTTGTCATTTCTTTTCCATCAAGCTCCCCACTCTTATAGATGAGAAATGAGGAGAGCTCTTGCCAGATCCTTCATAATCTCAACATCCCACCCAATTCGGAAGCTTTTGCTCTTCATCCATCCCCAAACAGGCTGCAAATTTTTGAAAGAGATTTTTAATTATCATAAAAAATTCGCAAATAAAAAAAAAAATTAACACAGTACAGCAATCAGATGAACAGTTAGAAGTAAGAAAGGCAAATCAAATGCTTAAAAAAAAAAAAAAATCCAGAATGTCCTTTACACAACACTTTGTGTCGCAAAAGAGATTTTTATCCTAATGGAATAAACCACATTCTTATAGTATTCAAGGATCTTTATTTTGGAGGCGTACTGTAAACTGCTATTTGTATAAAATTTCTCCAAGGAAATTAAGCCTTATTTAAATAAAAAGTTGTTTATAGATTGTAACTTTTGATATGGTAATCAGATTGGTTATAAGTCAAGTGGCTTTCTGTTTCTCTCTCTCTAAGAAATATCCCTTAGGATTATGAGTTTCCAAAAAACACTACGGTGCCACTATCATTCTTAGTATCCGCTTTTGTAACCACCGCAAAACCCTCTTTTTTGGCATACTTCTTATAATATAAGTTCTCCTATAGAGTTAAACATCATACCTCTCTTAGGTTCCTCAACAATTTCATCTCCATCTAAGAGCTTGCAAGACTCTACATCATGCACTCTTTCATTTCCATCTATACAAAAAAATAATAATAATAATAGTAATAATATAGTTGAAATGTGAATAATAACATTCACTTTGATTCAACATTCAACAAATAATTATTAAAATATTCTAATAAGAAAGAAATACAATGATTTGAAGAAAAGTTAAAGGTCATAATTTTTTGCCTAACAAGCCATTTTGGGGGCCAGCTTGGAGGGGTGAATCTACATCAATTGAAATCTGTGTATGAAAATAGTCTACTTCCAACTCATTCCACAAGTCCATCTAGCATTTATTAGAAAAAAAATTCAAATTAGCTACAAATCATCAAACATTACAAGCAAAGTAAATTGAAATTTCGGTTCTCTTTTCAAACATTACAAGCCAGTAACCTTCAAACATTTACACCAATCTTATTTGGTTTGCGATTTTCTGATGACATATAACCATCCATGAAAATTCCTGTCATAAGCTGTATTATAATTTTTTTAATTTTCAATTCTAAATGAGTAAAAAGAATGAACAAAAAAAAAAAAAAAAACTGAGCCAAATCATCAGATCATAATTGAAGGAGAAAAAAAAAAAAAAACAACTCCACAGATTCTTAACCAAATTCTAAGCCAAATAACAGAAAAATTAATCAAAAGAAAACCGCAAAATTAACCTAAGAACGCTACCCATAAAACCTAAATACAGCTTACCCATCAACAAAAATCAACCTTCAAATCACATTCCAATATAAAAAAAATAAAAAAAATAAAAAAAAAACCCCAAAATTAAAAGAAACGGATTACCGTTTCCGTGAGAGAGCAGTGTGTCCTTGGGATTTTTGAAATCCTTTCCCGACGCCCAAATCCTTTGCCGACACCCAACTAGCCTTTTGTTCTTCTCGAGTCGCCGAAGATCTATCCCTGGAGTGAGAGAGACAGGCGCGACGGAGGGAGAGGCTAACCATAAAACCTACATACAGCTTACCCATCAACAAAAATCAGCCTTCAAATCACATTCCAATCTAAAGCAAAAAAACCCAAAATTAAAAGAAACGGATTACCGTTTCTGTGAGAGAGCAGTGTGCTTGGGATTTTTGAAATCCTTTCCCGACGCCCAAATCCTCTACCGACGCCCAACTAGCATTCTTTTCTTCTCGAGTCGCTAGAGATCTATCGCTGGAGTGAGAGAGACAGGCGCGACGGAGGGAAAGGCGGTTCTGGGCAGGGAGGAAACCATGGAGATGGAGAGAGGGAAAGGAAGGTGGCTGGAATGGAAGGAAACGAAGAGGAAAGAGAAGGATTTAAGACCTAAAATGAAATGCGATTTTTTTTTTCTTTTTTTTTCTTTTTTTTTAATTGTAAGTGGGCTGACATGGCATGGCCCACTGACCATGCCATGTCAGCAAATCCAGATTTCATACGGATTGCACCCCTGCGCCAAGCATTACTCTTCTGCTTAGTATCAAAACATTCGACCTTCTCTAACCGAACGTTTGATATTCCATGTTCGAACGTTCGATGGTCAGACAGAAAGTCTATTTTGAATGTATTAGGATTTAGGGCTTGTTTAGCTCGGGATTATAAGTGATAATACGCTTTTTCTTAAATTTTGAGGTGTGGAGCCTCAAAAAGATTTTGAGGAAGCTTCACATAGCATGATTATTTTATATAGGAGTGTTCATGCAGTTTTTATTAAACGCTTTGTAACCGCTAACCACTTTAACCGTTAACCGCTAACCGCTTTTAAAAGCGGTTAGTAAATACCGCTAAGCGGTTAGTGGTTTTATTAAACACTTTGTAACCACTAACCACTTTAATCGTTAACCGCTAACTGCACTAACCACTAACCGCTTTTAGAAGCAGTTAGTAAATGCCGTTAAGCGGTTAGTGGGTATATATATATATATATATATATATATATATATCATCTCATCCTGATGAGGGATGATTTTCATATAAATGTTTTTTTTTCTTTTTGATGCCGATAGCATTTGGGTTTTTTGGTTACCTTTTACATTTTTTTTTTTATATGGGCTCATTTTGGAGCAAGCCCAATTTGGTATATCGCAACTATATGCTTGTTAAATAGTGCATATTTTGATGCCAAAAAAAATGAAAAAAAAAAAAAAAAAAAAAAAACACATTTAAAGTGAGCCCAAAAAAAGCCTAATTTTCAAATTCGACCTAAAAGGAAAGCAAAAAAAAAGCGGTTAACCAGATGCAGTTAACTGCCTAGCGGTTAGTAAAATGTACTAACCGCTTCAACGGTTGCGGTTAGCGGTTTTAGCCACTAACTGCAACGGCATGATCACCCCTAATTTTATATATCAAATGTGCATGTTTACAACTCTCATGAAATACATTTTGGATTATTATGAACTATACTTTGTGAAAACGTATGTTGATTAAACAAAATAATGGAAAATAATGAGATTTGTAAAAATATGCATGTAAAAGATGGAAAAAATGAAACTACATTGTATAATATGGTACACCAGTACGTGCGGGATAACGACCATGAGCTTACTAAAATTATATAGGTTAGCCATATGGTCAAAAGATGTTAATTGTTTATGTTTGGCCCTTGAATCTAAGGTTTGTTTTGTGATTGATGCAACCATGTTTGAGTGATGGTTACTATAGACAGACATCATTAGCAGCGTGTGCCACTCGATGTCGGCTTCAATCAAGCTACTAGTAAATGAACGATATGCGATGATATTTGAGGCACCGATATTATATTACAAGTCCCTTGGGACGTTGTCAACTCTACTAAGAATGGGTTAAGGGCTTGGATCGATAGACCATATGGAGTTGAACTATCACATGATTTTTCGATTATAACATGTATTATATGTGAAGGGGAAGTACATAGTCAATATACAAAGGATTTGTTCAGGAAGATATGCCAAAATTCCGAGTAAAAACTTACGTTACATTATTTTAAAAAGTATGAGATATATATTTTCACTGAGCCCTAAGTATTTGAATGTAATTATGAAAGGGTTTAAATACCTTTGACCCCCTGCGGTTTAACGACTTCATTTTTTGCTCATTTGGTTTCATTTTGTATCATATATGGTACCTCGATAATAGCTAAAAACAAAGATGGTACATCCGTCTACTTCCGTCCAAAATTTGACGAAAATCCACGTCAATACCCTTAAAAAATCGACACACGTCCATATACCTAATTAAAAAATTTTAAAAAAAAATTATTAAAAAGGTTCAAAAGAAAATTTAAAATAATAATAATAATAATAATAATGGAAAGGGGTGGCCGAACCACCCAGAAGGCAACCAAAATTTCGAACAGCAAAAAATTTTGCATCCCAAAAAGTAGGAAGAGTGATTTTTAAATAAAAATATAATATTAATATTAAAATAAATATTATTTAATTAATATTTAAATATAAGAAAAATGCCCCATTTAAACTTTTTGCCTTTGGCCTCAAAATATATCGAGCCGGCCTAGATAGGCTCAACACTCGAAGACAAAGGCTTCCCATTCATCACAAGGACTTAAGCATCAGCTTAATGATTGGGGGGCAACCACGAAACGAAGCCAACCTTCCAACTTCCAATGAAGCAAACAGGAAGATGTTAGAAGAATGTTGCAAGCTAAAAGGTATCTTAACCAAACTCAGTTTGACATGAAGGCTAACTTGCTCAAAACAACACCCAAAGAAGGGAGACATGGCTAGAGGTGAAAAGGCTAGTGGTTAATAACCGTCCGTTAACCGCACTAACCACTAACCGCCAAACAAGATTCAAACTACCCTTGAGTAACTTGATATTGTGCCCGGACAAAAAAAATTACTCGTCCAAGCCCCTTTCTATCCAAACACATACGAGCATTTGCAAGGGAAGATAGCTCCCTCGAACACTCTTCTATCTAAAAGATAAAAAAGAAAACTCCTAAGGAAAGTGACCCCTTTTGAACCCTTAACAAGCTTTTTAATGAAGACTGCAACTAATAAGGCCACACAAAGTAATTGAGGCCAAACAAGATTAACCATTGAACTTCCAATAAAGAGCTGAAAAATCCTATAAGCCTCATGCCTACAAACAAGTGGACAATTATTGCATCGCTATAAGTCCACCATGTGGCAAATAATCAAACAACCACTAGACAGCCTTACATAAAAAGGTTATTTTCTCAAAAAATATGTATGCCTTTTGTTGGGAAGAAAATATGCCCATCTATTTATGTTTATTTACCATTATGTCATTGCCCACTCACAAGATGACAAGTGTCCACCTTGGTCACACCTAGATATAAAAGGAGAAAGCTCTCCTTTTATAGGAGAAGGGCTTCCCTTCTCTCTGACCTCTCCTTCTCTGAGGAGACACTTCTTTCTCCCTCGCCTCTCTCTCTCTCTCTCTCTCTCTCTCTTTTCCATATATCTCACTTTACACACACAAATTATTGTATATTTGGGACATATGATAGTTATATATCTTTACCCACATATGAGACGCTGACTTGAGCGTCGGAGGGTCTTCGGCGCCCTAACCGGAGACCCCTGACCGTGCTTTTATTTTGCAGAAACACCATAGATGTACACGAATCTCCTTCTCAGCCCAACAATGAAGAAAAACTACTGGCTAGCCGTACTATGGACCAAAAATTGCATCAACAGTTTGGCGCCATCTGTGGGAAACGATGGTTTCTCATTGCTTATAAATCGTGTCTGTTAAGCACAGCGTCCACCTGTTGCTTGCCCAGCTCAAAAAAATCTTAAAGACAGTCTTCACATTTTCAGTTACAGCGGCTTATTCAAAAAATCTTCAAAGATACAACCACCGTTCATCTTTTCCGTCCATGCTCATACCAGGAAAATAGAAGAAAGAGGAAGAAGATGAAGTCTAGGGGAGTTCAGCGAGGGATGGACTCGTATGAAAATCCAAGAAGAAACAAATTCAAGTTCAATGGCATTTTTGCCCCCATTCTGAGGTCAGCGCCAATCCGTCCACTAGCTTGAACCATAAAGCGAGGGATAGATGCGACATTTCAATTGAGATTAGGTAGAGTAGGAGACAATTCCTATTGTACTAGCCGAAAAGTGGGAAAAATATATTTAGCATGTGTCCTTTAGAAGGAAAGAAGCATGGGTCTCCAAGAAAAATCTGCAGAAGATATTTCTTTATTAAGTTACTATCTCCTAGCACGGCAACAAACAGGTACGATTTTTCACATCAAAGTGGGTAGACAACAAGCACCTCCTGCATGGTATTTTGTGATTAATATAAAAATAAAGTTGCTTCTTAATTTGCGTGTGTTCACACACAAGGCCAAACGAAGCTACTGATGCCAAGTATTAAGAGAACAACTTTTGTGTTTCCTTACTGCATTGTTTAATAGTTTATAATTTACTATTTTGCCATTGTTATTGTTTTCTTCTCCAAGTTTGGAGAAAAAGCCTTTGTTTAATAACCCATGCAGGCACTCTTCGCTTAGCCACATCCGTTTAGACAAGCTCAGACCTGAGCACCTCCATGGATTGTCAAGATACTTTGGTGGGTTGCCGGGCTCCCCCACGACATTTAAATCTGTGAGCGGTGAACCACGCGAAGTCGGCGAACCAGTACCCAGGCGTCGCCTCGCACGCAAACATTCCGACTAGCGGGCATGCCATCAAGCTTGCTCAGCGAACCCAACAAGCTCATCGAGTGTGCTCACTGACGACCCTGCTTCTGTGACCCTATCTCGCCAGCAACCCCGTCTCGCAACGCGAACCTGCTTCACCACGAACCAGAATTTCTGCCTCACTAGTGACGCCCTTGCCCCGCCCGTGCAAGCGGCCTTGCCTCGCCCTCGCTTGAAGTGCCGCCTCACCTGAGACTTCACCCAAGCCTCACCTGAGGCCTCACCACGACCAGCATGTCATCTCCCTTCCGCGGGGCTCTCCAAAATGAGCTCCTCCCCATCTCCACAAATCCGACGGAATTTCGCCATCCTCTGGAGTTGACGAGGGGCATCTACAGCTCATTAGCTTTCCAAAAGCTGCCCAAATGCCTCAGCGGGTCACCAAGCTCCCTGCGTGACCGTCGTTACTGCCACATAACACTCTCCTACAAACCGTGGCCCTGCACAACGAACTAGCAGGTCACGCGAACCTCCGCAACGTGGAGCCCTGCCGGCAGACCTACGCCCCTGTCAACCAACCTACAGTTTCGGGATCGTAGAGCTTCACCGGTGACCCAACACTCTGGCCACGCCTGGCCCGCGACTCGGCATCCCGCGATCCCAAGCTTGCCAAAGCCTTGCCCTTGCGAGCCCAAGCTCGTTGTACCTCGCCCTCGCCAGCAGGTTCACCCACCTAGTCAATGGGCATGCCCAGCGACAACCTTGCAGCAAGCCCACCTCGCTCCAACCTCACCGGAGACCTCACCTCGTCGCGACCTCATCTTGGAGTGAGCCCACCTCGCAGCAACCTAGCCTTTGCCCAAGGTCACCGGATAGCCTCACTTCGCCCCGGTTTGTCGAGCCAACTCTTCTAGTCCACGCTAGTCACATGCAAGTTCGCCGGTCCACACTAATGGACGACGGCCCACCTCAAGCCCTTAGTATGCGAAGCTGGAATTAGTCAGGCTTGCCATGGATGCGTGCTATGCCTTAAGGTTGTTGACAAGGCCTGAAGCCACAAAAAAAAAAAAAAAAAAAAAAAGGAAGCTTTCTTTCTAGAACCTATGCGCGTCATCTTTGCTCAGCTGTGAACATATCATTTGTCTTGTTACGCATTTAATCATGCACTCAAATTTACTACCGTGTCATTATTATATTAACTTTAGTAAAGATGCACTTGATGAAGAAAAAGGTCCACAGTGGTTGTTTGTCTGTTTCTTTCCTTTGCAAAAAATGAGGTCCATAAGCAGACCACTGATTCTGCCAAGCTCCAGCTCACGGCCCCACAATGAGCACCCATCCGCAAGTCAGCCAACAACACTGTGATCTCAGCCCAAGTTCTCCGATGGTCCAACCTCGCAACAAGTTCACTAAACCTTGCTAGTTCTCGCTCACGTCCTAGAATGCCACGCTTTGTCGGTGAACCAGAATTCCAGTCATGCCTTGCCCGCAAACCGGCACCCTGCGAGCCCAAGCTTGCCACGCCTCCCCATAATGGCCTCGCAAAACCAGCGAGCTCGCCAGTGAGTCCATGACTCCCACTAGCAAACCAGCAGGGACAGCGAGCCCGGCCAAGGTTCGCCATCGCCAGTCCTCATCTTAGCAAAGGTTGCCTCATTCCGCCGGGGACTCCCCAGCTTTGCCTGCAGCGACCCCAGCCTCACTTTGCTGGGAGACCATTACACTTGCAGCTCACCAAAAAGAGAGCTCAAGTGGGTTTTGTTCCTTCCGAAGAATCAGACGTCGGCGACAGACCATAATACCACATCGAACCAAAAGCTCTTCGCAACTCCTCTATGTTCGCGTATGTAAAAGAACATAATGGAGCTCGAGGTCATGGACTTACTGCCCTCTCACTCGATGAAGCTAAGGACAACAGCGAGTCCGCTGTCCACACGACCAAACTTGACAGTTCATAACGCGCCCAATTCCCAGAAGAAGTGCGGCATGCATGTAGCAAGAAAGAAAAATAATAATGTTTACGAAAGGGAGCGTCAACCAAACTGCCCAAGACTTTGAACAAGCCAAAAACAAAAGAAAGAAGCCATAGCATAACGTCATTTCAGAAGAAAAAGGGAGATAGCGTGCCAACTGAATAGCTAGCAGACGTGGGTCTCCGTTTGAATTGGTTGACCCTTCTTTTTGAGGAAGATGGAAGAGTATTCCCTAGTTCGCATGCATCCCGCAATTGCCAGCATACACGCAGCAAATTCCCATCCAAGGGTTACCACAGTCGTATATATGAGATAAGTTTATACTATTTCCTATGTTTTTGTCAATTTCTAAAATGATAAATGCAACATTTCATAGTTTTGCATATAGACTTTGATGACAAACTTACACGAAAGGAGTTCTAAGTTCATCTTTTGACATACCTCATGTAGAACAATGCTTTGCTCGATAAAGTGCTCTGTCTTGTATGCAGCTCACATGCGGAACTTTAAAATACTTGTAATGCCTTGTGACTCACACACCTCCTTTAGTGCATGAGCAAAAGATAACTTGGTACCCATTGAATGATCTTAGACATGCCTTGTTAGCGTATTATGTGAAGCACCTGCTCCCAAGTAGCATAACATTAAAGCCTAGACGAGCAATAAAAAAACAAAGGAGATAGAAACATTACTTTCCCCTCATTTGTCAAATAGAAACATGCACAGGAAAGTGTGGAAATGTTCCCGCATTCTTTTTCCTGCCTTACCATGAGACAAGTCAGTCGGCCATAACCTCTTTTCTTCTAAAATTTTTATGTTTCTTTTTATTAGAAAGTAGATCTGCATTTTTACCATTATTCATTTTGTTGGCTAACAAAGACAAAGAGAAAAATTACGCTTTCTTGAGCGCAAGTACATGCAGGGATCCACTAGCTTTTGCAAAGGTCTCACAAAAGAATGCGTGGCACAAATAGCTAGTCCACTAATCATGTACAAGCGAAATATGTCAACCTCTCGCCAAAAAAAGACCAAAAGGGGGAGCTTGCTCCCTCCCTTACAGCTAACTCGTGTGAAAAGAAATGTGGCCCCAGCTAAGCGACTAACGAACATGGACCTCCACGCGGTGCCACCTATGAGATAAGGCCTTGCTTTATTGATTAATGCTCATTAATTTATGATCTTCGTCTTTCTTTATATTTATCTACATTGACAGCTGATGTTAAAAAAAAAAAACATATACGAATTTTGATATGTTGCCTTTGCTTGGAGGACTCTTCACATTATTTTACTAGCATGTGTAGAATGCTGCAATAAACACAAGAGTCCTTGCTACGCCGTTATCTTCCCAAGTTTGGGTGAAAGTGCATTCAGCCAGAGAAAAAGATCGTGAAGCAGTCTTCTTTCTTCCTTTGTAGAACAACAAAAAAAAAAGGACCGGCATCATCAAATTTTAGCGATGGCTGGGTCTCCGGGTTGCTCTTCATGCTGCCGGAATTTTCAAGGAACAAACCCCTTTCATCTACTAGACAACCAGGGAACGGGGACCTCTATCACTCCTCCGACATCGTTCCCAAAACTAGAGTATTTGAGTCATTTCGCTGCAGTAGCACTCATCATCGCTGCATGCCTCATGATTCTAATTACCCTGCGAAGCACCCTCACTTTGCTGTCATGAACAAGCATTATTACCGATTTAACCCCCTTGGGGGAGTAAATGGAATTTTCTTCTTGGCCACATTGGAGCTGGTTATTTATCAGACTATTTATTGCACACAAGGTAGTATCATGCGATCCCTCGGCCCTATAGTGCTACTCTGAGTCGTATTTTGCAGTAAAAGCTTCGACGTGGCAAGTTGCAAGGAAAGCCATATGGAATCACTCCAGAAATCGTGGAACTGGCCATTTGAGGGCCTACTAGTGAGCGTAAGCCATTAAGGTTAAACCCAAGTTTCGACCACAACCATTTTAAGGGTGAAGAAGTTCATCTTCTCAATGAAAGCACCAAGCTGCCGAAATAGTCAGGTAGGACCTATGAAAGCGGGCTCAACTGAAAGATCATGGATGCCATCGCTTTGACGACCGCCGGACCTCCGAGTTGCTTATAGGCGATTGCCAAAAAATTTCAGGGGGTGGCATGAAGCTAAGCAAAAGCTGACCAACCCATCTAGGCAAGTGTAGAACTTTCCACCAGGGTTCTTGCCCGATTCGAGAAGACTATACAAGGCAATTTGTTTGGTAGCCCTTTAATGTCATTAAGCTGCTTTGCACCTCAACTACCAGTTCTAGCGCTATCTGACTGGACAGGAATGCCATAAATCCCACTCTTTGAGATTTTATTATTATTATTATTATTATTATTATTATTATTATATCCGTTCAGTGAGACTATACAAGGCAATTTCCATGGCTGCAATGCTAGCAGTAGCATTAACTGCAACGAATGGCTAAGATGTCTTATTAGCAAAGAGGGTCTTGAAGGGACAATCTCTAACCCAGTAACTCGGCTGGTGGCAACAGAACAGGCTCCACCTCGCATTCTCGATGCAAGAAATTCATCTTCGTCAGATATGCGAGATAAGTCTATACTCATCTTTTTATTATGCATCGTTAATTTTTTTTTTACAGTAGCAAGAACAATAAAAACTTATGAAAAGCATGCTCCACACACCACCCTAGAGCTTATATTATGTTTCGAGCTTCGATTGTGATTATGCTTTTCCCTTATTTGATGCTTATGACAGCTGCTGACTTTTGTCACTTTTTATGAGCGCTACAAGACATGTTAGTAAGGTCCTCATTTTCTATAAATCGCACCTTTTATGCGATATAATTGAAAAGGCCCAGGGAGACCGCATTGCGCTGTGAGTAATTTGTTCTTAATAGCCGTCCAAGGCAATTTCTCATGATTCACAGTGAAAAAAGGGATAGTACCGATGTCGGTCTCGCAGTTGGCTCGGCACCACACTAAAGAGTTTCATTACTTCATTACAAACCTCGATTTCAGGTCCTTTCATCATCGACCTCGGTTTCAGGACGGAGGGTCCCCAACCCTCAAGCAAGGTTTGCCAAACCTTCAGAAAGGTTCTGCGACCCTCTATCAAAAGTCTCCCGAGCTCCTATCGCGGTCTTATTGCTGACAACGACCTCTTAGTCGTGGTTTGCGACCTCCATTCGCTATCACTGATCTTAGTCACCAGAATCAATCACAAGGAAGTCACACTTCTAGTGCCAAAACCCAAGCAGCAGACCGCCATCGAATTTTGGTTGCCATATATTATTTATGACCTCTTCTCAGCATTCTACATTCGACCCACGGGGTAAATGGACTCCTAGGTCCGATTCTCTTGATGAGACAAGCAGACCCTCACGGGGGATCCTCGTTAAAACAAAGAAGCCCACGCATCTACGGAGCACTGAGCATCTAAACAAGGGTTTCTACCTTGTCTCCCTCTATGTCAATACAGGTAAGAAAAATGCTATGAACCCCCGGGTTCCTTTCGGAGCATGCCTAGAGCTTGGGCTCCATCATACTGTGGCATAAGACTATGCCAAGCGCAAACCCTTGTCATGGTAGGATAAGCTCAAGGCCAGGTCCTAATCTGTTCATGGCATAAGACTGCGCAAAGCGCATACCCTTGCCATGGCACAACGACCTACTCCTGCCAGAGGCTAGGTCCTTTGACCCATTTAGCTAGAGGCAAGGTCTTTTGACCCATTACGCCATAGGCCAGGTCCATTAACCCGTTAGGCCAGGGGCCAGATCTATCGACCAAACCCAGCGAAAGACTAGGTCAGGCGACCTGCTCCGACTTTAGACTAGACCCAGTTCCCTCGCTGCATAAGGCTGCTCTTAGGCACCTCCTTGACATGACACGGAATCCTACCGTAGTCTCGACCCGAGCTAGCTACTGAGCCTCAGTCCCTAGCATAGCGCATTACGAGTCTTGCCTCACACGGCTGAGGTAAGCTCCTCTCCACATACTTGCTTAGTGTATACCTATCTATTTCACTCAGTCATAAGAATGTTATTTGCTCAAAAGCTAACCTGGACCAAGGCCCCACATTCATGGCAATAAGTAGCGAGGCTACTGCATGTGTTTCCATGTCTGTTTCTAGATTTATACAAGAAGTCCCCAATCTTGCAAAGCTACAGCAACCCATCATGGCAGAGCGCCAATCGCAGACATCGCACAAATTTGAACCACCAAGGACGACGAGGACCCTACTTCAAGTTCGCTAGAGAAATCACACATGCCTCGTCTCAAAACCGCTAAACCTACGAATGGCGAACGACACCAAAACGCCTCCAATCATTGCGGTGTCTAAAGCTGAGTTTACAGCGGTTGCCAGCGGCGTCGAAAGACTATCTTAGCTAGCTCCGAACTTGCCTTGGATCCACCTTAGCACCCTTGGGGGGTCGCTGACCCCATCACTGCGACCAACAACCTCCATTGTCATGTTGCAAGGAAGCTGCAAATGCGATGACAGACAAAGCTAGGCGCGAGCTGCTAGCTTGCAGAGTTCAAGCAAAAGTTGGCAGCCAAACAATGGGCACTCATTCCCCTACGGTAGCAGAGACCATTGGCTTCCCAGGAAAAATCGAGGTTCTCCCTCACCAGAGAAAGTTTCCTAATAACCTCTACATGTCTTCTCAAGCCAAGGCACGACTTTTGCAACAACACTAGCGTTAGCAGTCCCTCCTGCGAGCCATCAACACCATCACCTCACCTCGATGACAAACCAACGCCTCGGCCTCGCCCGCGGGCACTCCATCCGACACGCCTGCCGCCAAACCCGCGAACTCACCCAACGAGTCTGTTGCAGCATCACCGACGAGCATACTAGCCAACCAACAAGTTCACGGCTACGCCGGCAGATCGGCGAGACTGTGACTAGCAGTTTGGTAATCCTGTCACGACCCCGCAGCTCCTCCAGCAAGCTAGCGGTTGCCGACCCATCATGTGCTCGACATCTCGTGTCTCCAGTCTGTGCGAGCTCCTGGCAAAGTCTCTGCGAGGTCCGATCTCCACCAGCCAACAACGCCGACCCTAGTCCAAACTTGCGACGAAGCAAGAATACCACCAGTTCCCTTCCCTTCAGCTAGACTCTGGGATTCTGGGTTATTGGGCCTTCTTAGTTCGCAACTGAATCACTCCCAATTGAGAACTCTCAGTGGAAGGCTCATCTTTTGATTCGGTCAGTGCACTAGTATCAGAAGCTCCCTGCCCGGGTAGAAGAACAAGGTCTTTTTCGACTATTGGCCTTCTAGTGCACATGAAAGAGGCTCCCATGGACTTCTATCTTTCCCTGAGGGAAGCGAGTTGAAGCTGATCCAGCTCTTGGATTAGATGCCACCGACGATCATTCACCAGCTGCCATCATCCGAAAGTTATCTCTGATAGCATGTTTCGACCCCGTCGAAAGTCACGGTCCCTATCTTCAGTGTTCGCCGGCCCATCCTACCGTGACCGCTTACTCAGCGAAACCTCTCGCGGCCTTCTACGTCGAGCTATTTCCGTGACCACTGCAAATAATTTTAAGAGCAGCCTTATGAACCTTCAGACGGCAGCAGGCCCGCGCGATGGGCACCACCTCATATTTTCGGTGCAAGACTCCGATGACAAAGAATTGCTGCTACTTCGTCCACTATTGACACTCCAGCCCAAAGGACACAACTTTACCTTTTGAGATAGCAAGAGAGAAGGGAAGCCTCCTCGTCTCATGTTTTGACAATAGGGGCTTCCATACTCCCCCTGGCGGCAGCAGAGTATCTGAACATACCAGAAGCCTATCGGCAAATACACGAAATCAAACGCAGAAACAACGTGTCCTTCAGGACCACCGGCCATCAGTTTTTAACTCTCCAACATACAATGGTTGTCCAAGAACTCCACCGACATGTTATGGCATAGCACGGTCACATGGTCCACCAACTCTTAGACAAAGAAGCTCCGCCTGCAACAAGGAATCCAAGATAGCGACCTAAGAACCACGGGAAAGAAGTGGATTATCAGGCGGCAATGCGAAAGGAATGACAACAGGTTTACATCTCTGGGCGATCCTTCAGGATTGAAGGTCCTGAGAGCCCCCAAACCTTTGCCCAAGACGCGACATGTGACACATCTCTTCTCGCCTGGCTCAGGTATGTTCCTTTTTGGCATATTGCTTGACTTTCACATGTGTACTTTATTTCATCATAAAAATGCCATTTTCCCATTAACTAACCCAATATGCTACCTTATGCCTGTGATAGTGAGTAGCGAAGCTACTCTATATATGTTTTTTCTGTCTATCTTGAGCCTACACAGGGAACCTTAAGAAATGTACGAGACTCTTATTGACTCAGCAAACTTACCAGCGTCGAGTTGACAAAGGCCGAGCCACCCGCTCGGGGGGTAAGCCCTACACATATAGTGGGCCCCATGATCCTTAAGGTCGCATTTAATCGCCCTGTGATTAGCGCTCCCCGCTTGGTAAGAAGCTAAAAGGTAAATATATTTACAAGCTCACCAAAGATTCCCGACGCCCGCCTATCATCTAAGTCGACCATGGGAATTGGGGGGTAACTGTTGGGAAGAAAATATGCCCATCTATTTATGTTTATTTACCATTATGTCATTGCCCACTCACAAGGTGACAAGTGTCCACCTTGGTCACACCTAGATATAAAAGGAGAAAGCTCTCCTTTTATAGGGGAAGGGCTTCCCTTCTCTCTGACCTCTCCTTCTCTGAGGAGACACTTCTTTCTCCCTCATCTCTCTCTCTCTCTCTTTCATATATCTTACTTCACACACACAAATTATTGTATATTTGAGACATATCATAGTATGAGACGCTGACTTGAGCGTCGGAGGGTCTTCGGCTCCCCAACCGGAGACCCTTGACCGTGCTTTTATTTTGCAAAAACACTATAGATGTACACGAATCTCCTTCTCAGCCCAACAATGAAGAAAAACTGCTGACTAGCCGTACTATGAACCAAAAATTGCATCAACACCTCTAATAGCTCAAGATTTTATTTACTCATCTCTCTCTCTCATAATCCATCACTGACTTAACCATTGAAGGCTCGTTGCTGGTTTCCCTTGGGGCCAACAACACTTCAATGTTTTCTCTTTATTTTGCAGGAATCTATCATTCGGTTCGGCCATGCAAAATTATGCATCGTCATATCCCAATATGGGTTTTGCTAGAATTAACTTAATTGTAGATATCTAAGCAATGATTTGGAGAGCTTGTTGAATTTGTGGGCTGAATATACAGAAGGAATGTGTCTGCATCTTCTTTTTTTCTTTCTCTATTTCATTTTTTAATTATAAAGGTGTCTACAGATGTTTGCTTTATGAAGAAAAGCTGTGGTACCATTGGTCATATTTTTGATCCAGTCAAATGTAAAATGGTTGATGGATATTGGCTATGTTTCTCACCCTGAAGAGCCTACACCATCAAAGTAAGATTCTTTTTTTCGTCAGCAGATTCGCTCATCAAAGCGCTAGCTAGCGCGCTCGGTTTGGCTCCAATTTGAAACTTTCAACGCCTAATGCCTTGGGTGCTTTCCTTCAAAAGAACAACTATAAAAAAGAAAAGTGCAATGTTCCCCAAAACTTTTCTTTCCCTCTCTCCTTTACCCAAGCTATTAGGAAATTGCAATGTAGTTATGTAGATAAAAATACTCTTAATTTTTTTAATAAGACAAAAATAACGCTATAAATTTAAAACAAAAGGAAAGAAAAGAAAAGAAAAAAAGCAGCATAAACACATGGCAGTGTCATGGGTTTGGTGAAGACCCACGCTACTTTAGGCCTTTCAAAGACCCACGGTGGTCGCGGGTCACCAGTTTTATCTTTGATTTTTTTTATTAACGGGAATTGTAATTATCATTTGAGGTACATTGTAATGTTTTGATAGTTTGGATGTGACATTACTTCGACTGATAATTTAGAAGACACGTAACACGTTACAAATTGCATATTAATTTAAGAGGGGTACATCTAATTTTCCTAAAACCAAAAAAATAATATCCTAAATTTAAAGTCCTAATTATTGGTTGGCATTAGATTTCATATTGCATGTGGAGGTTTCGAGGTTGATCCCAAGGACGTTCTTTCTATCCATTTCTTTAACAATAAACTCATAAAGTCTAAGTACAACCTTTTTTAGTATAATAAATAAGGGATAGCTTTCATGCTTCGTGCAAGCAAGAGGGACATGATTATAATAAATAAGGGATAGCGTGTAGCTTTGAGAAGCAACCCATGTAGGTTGTAGGTGTGCCCAAATTTCGTCCGTTCTTGAGAGGAAGCACCCTTTGTGATTTAATTAATAAGGAATGGGGTCCCCCATGATCCTCACAACAAAAGAGGAGTGCAATAAGTATCAAATTCTGCCTTTACTAGGAATTGGATTTGAATTCATTGAGTTGATCCAACGGATAGGTATTAACTAGTAATTTGATTGCATAATTCAGACAAGAAGTCAAAAAAAAAAAAACAAAACAAAACAAATTGCACAACTTAGGTGTCACTGCTTCTAAAACTGGTAAGTTTTGCTGCTCAAATACTTGGGATTCCATTTGGGTTAAGAAGAATGTTGTGGATTGGTGGGCTTTGGTTTGGTTTCTTTTTTAATTTCTAAACAAGCTTTTATCAAGTAGTTAGCAATGCTTTGTTCACCGGTAGGAAGTTGTTGAGTTGGGGGTTTCAAGGGGATGTGAAATGCATATTTTATAGATATGTGATTGAGGATAGAGATCATTTATTTTTTGCTTGTGGTTATAGTAGCAGAATTTGGCAGCAGATTATAAGTTTTTGATGTGTGCTAAACTCACCTATTTGTTGGGAATATGTGATATCTTTAGAGTTGAAGGAGTGTAGGGGTAAAACTATGAAGGTTTATTTGTGTCTGTTAGTTTTTGCTTTGACAATTTATAACTGTTGAAAGTCTCACATTGCTTCGGTATTAAAGAGATGAGCCATTTATAAAGGTGAGGAAAAACTTCAACTCTTGAGTTAACTTTTGGATTGAGTTAAGCCCAATACCCATTTCTAATATGGTATCAGAACTTAGCCCAATTGGCTGTGGCTCATCGTTTCCCATTGCTGCACGTGTTGACTTGAATGTGTTGAAAATTTCACATTGTTTGCGTATTAAGTAGATCGCCCATTTATAAGGGTGAAGAGAAACCTAAGCTCTTGATCTAGCTTTTGGGTTGAATTAGGCCTAAAACTCATTTCTAATAATAACATTGTTTAGATGGGAGATAAGGATCTGATTTCCTACTAAAGGTAAATTTAAAAAGACTACAAAGAAATGATTAGGTTCTTCAAAATTTAAACTTTATCTTATATCCAATAATGTTGTACCACATTAATTTATAAAAAAAAAATTCTGTAAAAATTGCTTATAAGCCTAACATTCCTTAATTAAATAAGCCTCAATTAAATAAGTCAGACTTCTCACTCTTCACCTGGTAATATCATGTTAAATTCTTTACATTCCGATATGGTTAGGTTAATGTCAAAAGTTGCCAACCTAGCACAAGTAGATTGCAACTAACTCTGAAAAAAGTAAAAAGCAATGCGACGGACAGGCTTTAAGGATCTCTCCCCGAGAGGCTCCACCTTGGGCAAAGAGATAAGGCACAAGTCCCTATGACATACCGGACCTGGAAACGCTTTCAATTCTCATGACCTCTTTTCCCCGTCATGCTTTCTCAACTAACTTTCTCTGGGAATTGCCAACTCAATAGTTGGACTGCTATCACCCAGCTAAGGCTCTGCAGACTGCAGAGAATTATTGCTGCTCACACATTATACTGCAATGCTTCACCCAACTCTTCAGAGAGCCTAAACCTGACCTAGAACCAGTGAAACCCCACCAGGCCAGAAGACCCTTGTGCCAGTGGTCCCCAACAAGAAAAAGGCCAAAGTTTCTACCATACTTTCATATATAATACATTACTTTTTTGGTACATGAAAATTGAAGTACTACACCTTTAAAATATATTGGTGAAGTTGTCCATCTTTTTACTTTCTCCGGTTAAGTTATAACTAATAAATACCAAATATTTATACACATTTTCAATGGACTGATTCTTTTACTATCCCACTACTTATGTTTCGGATGTTGTAATGCTTTGATTCTAACACTCTTTCTTCACTTGCTGCTCTGAGAAATTACCTCTCCAAACTTTAGGAAGAGCTGAGCATCTGAGGTGCTCATGGATGGGCAATTCACCATGTGTGAGGTCTTGAGATTTGCATACTCATCCATATAGCAAGGCACCTTTGTAGAAGGGAGTGGAGCTAGTGGGTTCTGGGTTGGTTGTTTTGCTGTTGTGGTCGATGGCACAAGGCTCCCCAGGACACGTGTTACTTCATGCATGGTTGGCCGATCTGACGGCTGTCTCTTACTGCATAGAAGGGCTAGCTGAAAAACCTTCTTTACTGCTCCAAGGTCCTTACACGTGGCAGTGATCTCAGGATCAACAGTTTCCATGACAGCATTGTTGGCCGTCTTAGACAAGATCTGCGAAAGTAAGAGGCCTAATTTGTTAAAAACTAGCTGATCAAATTCCTCTCTTAACTTGAATCAGTGAAAACAGCTTGGAAAAGTTGCAGTTCAGTTACAAAAAAACTCATACTGAAATTCCAAAACATAACTTATGCGAGAATATTATCTAAGTTTTGAGCTAGATCATATTAAACAGGGTTAAAGAATTCGGATAAATCATAAATGTCAAAACCAACATTAATTACCTAATTAAAGCAAGATTTTTAGTGTGCGAGTTTGAAATCTATATTTCCTTGCTGACTAATGCGAGTCAATAGGCTAAAGATTAACAATCTCAAAGACACATCATGAATCTGGACAAAGGACATAAAATTTCAAACTTGTCTTGGTATTGGTAAAACGTAAGTCATTTGATGAATAACTTCACAAAAGACTGAACTTTGTCATATGAAAAACAAAACATACCTCATGATCTTTACTGTAAAAGTGATATTTAAGAAGATAATATACAGAAAAGTAGACATTGAAGATCAATAGAAGACTGACCAGATGATGAAGATTGGATTCATTTTCTACAGCTTGCCTTCCTGTCAGCAACTCAAGTAGAACAATTCCATAACTGTACACATCGGATTTCTCAGTGAGGCGGGAAGTACGCGCATACTCAGGGTCTATATAGCCAATGGTGCCCATTATGTAAGTGGAAGTGTGGGACTTTGAGGTGCATAAACTCTTGGCAATGCCAAAATCAGTGAGATGGGCCTCAAAATCCTCGTCGAGTAAAATATTAGAAGACTTCACATCCCTGTGGATGATGCGGGGGCTACAATCATGGTGTAAATATGCCAGCCCTTGAGCTGCTCCGAGTGCTATGTGAAGACGAGTCTCCCAGTCAAGCTTTATCTTTTTGGCAGAGCCTGGAAAACAAATAGCATATAATAAATCCAAATGAGAAGAATGCATGAATCTGCCCCTATAATAGTATGCGACTATTACGGTTAATCACATGGACAACTACAGATAAGTTTAGGTGATCTACAATCACTTGACCTTACCATGAAGGAGATCCCAGAGACTACCATTTTCCATGTAGTCATAGAAGAGAAGGTTCCCAGATGGGGACAAGGAATACCCTTGGAGGCTAACCAGATTCCGATGCTTGATACTCCCCACTGTCTCAAGTTCTGTCTGGAATTCTTTCAAGCACTGGTAGTGGGAGTAGAGTTTCTTGACGGCCACTGGCTTGCAATTCTTAAGGACACATTTGTACACCGTGCTTGATGCACCAGAGCCAATTATATACTTCTCATTCAAATTTTCTGTCATTCTCATGATGTCGTCATACACATGAAGTGCCATATTCATGTGAAGGATCACTAACTTAGGTGTCGAGTACGTAACTGTATTTTCACAAGCAAATAGAATTTAGTAGCTTGAAGAGCCTTCAAAAGGCGGGATCATCAAACCCCATCAAAATATAACTAAGAATGTCAGAAGTAAAGTATTTTTTAAGCTGCAAATTAAACTTTTTTTTGCTACCATTATTGACATGAATTAATCTTGTGAGCTTTATTAATGTCCAAGGCAATTAGATCATAAGAAGGATGGTTTAGATTGTCCAGTCAAATAAGCTTTATACAAATATGTTTTAAGAGACAAATTACTCGTCCCCTCGGTCACCTCACAGCTTGCAAGTGGGTATGCCCCCAACATTGTTGGCTAAGGTTCAAATCTCTTGATTGACATATAGCTTGTCAAGTGCTCAGGATTTACCCGTGTGTACGCACAACATAATCCTATGGTTAGCTGTACACAAAAATTTTCTCCTCGGTAGAAATTTTTTTTTTTTTTTTTTTTAATGCCATCATTAACTTCTAACGGGTCCTTTAGCTTTGACTACCCAAGTAAGTCATTAGTAGGATGGTTCTAACTATCCAGTCATATTCAAAGCATCTTCTCTAATAGTACTTTTTTAAATGGTTCGACTAAGTAACAGGAACAAAACATAATTGATAGGTGTCATGGCAGTGACTATCAAGTACCTGGTTTGTCAAGTGATCCATCTGGAAAAGGTGCTGGTTTGTGTGGCCGGCATGCTGCCACTAAGATCATGAGAAGAATCACAAGGGCACCAAGAGCAATCCCCAAAATAGCTGCTTTAGATATTGTGACTGCATAAATAGGAAAAACTCAGAAAGTTATAATGAAAAGCTCATTACTCAAACTTGCAACTGAAAGTTATAATAATAACTCAGAAAAAAAATGTTATAATAATATAGGAAGAATAAATTATGAAACTTCCTTTTTCCCCTTTGATAAAATATGGAGAAGATAATTATTCAAGGACAAAAGTCCCATTTACCTCATGCACCTTCCACATGCTTTTCCATCAAAGAAATGCTATATAGCTTTTGATAAAATTATAAAAATATAGTTATAGCTTATGCAGCATGTACCATGATCAGATTGGTTGTCACTAAGACAGGATATCAACATTAAGGTAACAGCACTCAGTAACTCTAGTGAACATAATAATTTCCCAAGATAAGAACACAAATTGTGAAATGACTGATTAAGTCAGTCATGTCAAACCCTGGTCCCAGTACATGAGTTTGCTCATTTTGTTGATTCTTGAAGAAACTGCAAACGAAGCACTTATGGGTGCAGATCATGCAACCAAATAAGGTGAAAAAGGTTAAAAGACTTGAAATTCATCTTCACCTTGCTCTGTAGGACGAGATTCATGACATGGGGAATTGAGCCAAGAGCCACAAAGACCAGGATTTCCAATGAAACTGCACACAGAAGGTAACATCAGTTGAAGCCTGAACCATTTGCCAGAAGCAATCAGTACAACTTGTTGAACATCAATATGATAACTAAGGTTTCAAACGTTTAGTTAGTAAGTTTAAGAAATAAATACAAGTTCTCTAACCTGTCAGGTGAAAACCTTGAGAAGTTATTGCTTGTGGGAATATCACCAGCTAGATTGTTGTAAGATACATTGCTGCAAGGATAAGATACTTAAGCTATACAGTGTTGGGAATATCACTAGCTAGATCTTGTTACATGAATCTGTGTGACCTTTAACCTTAAGCTATAAATATAAATTCCATTGAATAAGATACTTACAGTACCACAAGACTGAGGCAGTCAATCAATGACATCACATCCCCTGATAAATTGTTGTTTTCTAGTCTCCTGCATAATATTGCACCAAGAGATCATATAAAGTAAAAATAGGGGCAACCAAATATTGTGAAAATCATAATTAAACAAACATTTATTTTCTATGCATATAATAAGAGGCCAAATCGTATACATGAAGACAGGACCATTTAAGCCCTACCTACACCTAATGCAACCAAATAAGAATACAGACTGTGGGGCATTTTCAGCCATTATCAAGGATATTTTTGGGAGATCAAATTATTCCATAGACTTGTACACTGAACAGAGTCAGAAAATAAAGCTTTCTCAATCGTTAACACCATACAAGTTCAACACTATACCTAGGACATCTTTTAAGCAGAATTTCATTGGAAAGTCTTGCCATTGCCCTCAAAATATCGTTAAGGCCCTAAACATCATCCAACAGGAAAGCTATTGGATACAACCAAAAGCCAAATGCTAAGAACTTGCATCACCACAATGGGACATCTACTAGCCCTTCCTTCCGACAATGCTATCACAGGTAATGGAATCACAAAAGTAACTTACAATGAGAACAGGTTTTGAAGCTGACTAAGTTCTTGAGGAATGAAGCCTGAGAGATGATTATTTGAAAGATCTCTACAATGTAAAGCATGTATAGCGAAGTCAGAAACAACCAAAAGGCTTAATAGAATTCATTAAACAAAAGAACTCACATTTCCATAACACTTCTTAGATTACCAAACTCTGCAGGTATAATTCCTGTTAAATGGTTTCTGCTCAAGTTCCTACCACATTAAATAGTGGGTGTAAGCAAGAAGACAACCACGAAAGGGAAAAGAAAAGAAGAAGAAAAAAAACTAGCATTAAAACTCACAGCTTCAGAAGATGTTCCAAATCACCAAGTGAAGAAGGAATTGAGCCATTAATTTTGTTATTAGAGACGTCCCTAATAAAAGGCATGTGTTAGAAGAAGAAAATAAAATAAGGAGGAAACAACTACTTAAATTAATACTTACAGAGTGTCTAAATTACCAATCCTAGATAGCTCAATTGGAATGGGGCCCCGAAGATTGTTGGAGGAAAGGTTTCTGAAAATGGTACGTAAAATGTCATCAAAGGCATGAGAAACTTTAGCATTATGTTAAAATTTAATAAACTTCAACTGAACGTGAATGATAGGACATTGACATGCTTAAATGTGCTTTTGTATGAAAGGACTCGTTTAAAGAAACCACACAGTGGATGGGAATGGCATTGATCAGGGGCAAACAAATTGGGGAATGACAACTAGGCAACATGAATGGAAGACCTTGATGTCAATAAATGTGCCTTGTGTGCTTGGAAATGCTTTAACAACAAAGCAACAAAACCTTAGATGGGATGGGAATGAAAACAATAGCAGAGAGAGAACTTTGATAAAGGCAACATGGAAATTCAGAATTCTTACCTTCTGCCCCATTACAGGACCATGAAGAACGTGCAAGATATTATAAACAAATTGGGTGCGATTCTAGCTCACAATTAGTATTTCAGAAGACCAGCGTGGAACTTACAGATTTGTCATACTCTCCAGCCTTTGTAAAGCAAGTGGGATTGTTCCATTCAACTTGTTCCCATGGACATTTCTGACATCAAATCAAATAGATAATAACTACCTTAAAAACAATCAAAGTTCCCGGAGTAATAGATTAAGATTAGATGCTTACAGACTGTTAAGATTTGTACATGAGCTAAGATTATCGGGGATGGGCCCTTCAAGATTGTTGTTAGCAACATTTCTGCAAGAATGTAGCATCAGTAACTCAAAACAGAACTATGCTGAAACCACTCAGAAATAAATAATCCAGCTCGCAGAACCTACAGATCAAATAGATCGGTGAGCTTCCCAAGCTCAGGTGGTATATGCCCGGTAAGATGATTGTCATTCAATTCCCTAGAAACACAGAGTGGTAGTTAGAGAGCAAATGCATCAACTCAGCCGGCACTTCTATTAACATGGCAGCTGAAATTTCATGTGCCCTTAATCCATCACAAGGTGAATATACAAAATGAGTGGAGAGCTGTGAGATCTTAGGTCCAATAATCAAGCCCAAATGATGTCAAAGCCAATATCAATGTAAAGAAAATATCAGAAGACTGAAATTCACATATCCACTCAGGTGCCTATGCAGTCTTCATCATCATAAAATATGCAAGAAAAAAGAAAATTAGGAAGAGGCCTGAAAAATAGTGAGAAAAATCCGTACAGATAATGAAGCTTTGTCATATTTCCGAGCTCTGGGGGAATGGATCCAGTCAGCTTGTTGCCATGCAAATACCTGCATTTGGGATTTGGAATCAAAAGGAGGGCATTCATAGGCAACATTTTTGGTAGTCTTGAGTATGATAAAATATTTCAAACATGAAATGAATACATAACAATCATAGAAAATAACAAGTTGTTGGCACAAGTTGTATCAGAATGTTAACTGGCAGCTCATAGTCACAATTTTAGGATGGTCCATATTAGTAGCTATTTTCAACACTATTTATCTTTCATGTGTTAAGAGCAGAGACTCGGTGACATAAATAATAAATTGAAAGAATGCCAACAATGTACTCACAATTTCTCAGTGTAAGTGAGATTTCCCAAAATAGGAGGAATTGCTCCACTTAACATGTTGCAGCTCAGATCTCTGGGTTGGCAACAAGGAAAACATGACACAGAAATAAGAAGATAGAGATTGAACATTGAGTGAAAAGGCAATGCTATAAACTTCACTTTAGATACAGTTAGCTAAAAGCACTTACAGTACAGCAAGTGCCTGCATCAGACCAATCACTGATGGAATATGCCCAGTAAGTTGATTACCTTGCAATGATCTAGCAACCACAAAGGCAAGAGCAATTAGTATATCAGATAACTGAATAAATTAGAATATCACAGGACACCACCAGCACATACAATGTGGCTACTTGCAAGAAGCCAATATTGAATGGAATCTCTCCAGTCAGGTGGTTGTAGGACAAGTCCCTACCAATAAAAAGAGGCGATATTCTTGAGTTAGCCAAGTTTAACATTCTGGAAAAATTGGCTTCATTGAATCAGATGGAATACATACAAGACCTGGAAGGCAGTGCAGTTGCCTATATTCTGAGGAATACTGCCAGTCAAACTGTTGTTTCTTACATCGCTGCAATCAGCAGGAGAAAATGTGTTAAATAGATAGACCTCATATGGTAAAGAACACCAAAAAACAAAGTTAGGGTTTTTAGTGTGAAGGAATTAGATATCAACTTACAAGTACCACAACCCAGTTAGCTGGCACATATCTGGAGAGAGTGTACCAACTAAATTGTTCCCTCGGAAACCACTAAGATGGCGATCCAAAATAGAAAAAAAAAAGAAATTATTCTCAAGATCAATGATATGTCATTATAATATTACCAGATGGAAAAATAATTTTTATTAAAAAAATAAATAAAATAAATAAAAAATAAACAGTTTAATATCAAGTGCTGGTGCTCACAGATACTGCAAAACTTCATTCCAGTATATAAGCCTTGGTATTTCTCCACTGAGATTATTTTGTGCCAGGTCTCTAAAGCCAGTGTTCCAGAAAACAAGAATTTCAGTCAGAATTCTTCAAATTATGAATTTAGTAAACAGTGAGGAGAGAAAACAGGAAAGGAACTTACAAAATTTTCAAGTTTGGAATCTGGGACAAGGTTGAAGGAATTGGTCCAATCAACTGATTATTTTTCAAGATTCTAAAAGGACATTCAAAAATATAATTTAACATTATTACTTTGCAAAGAAATAACCAGTCATCTGGATAACCCAACATAAAATGACATGCTTGTGAAGGAACTTACAGATATTCCAGTTGTTTCAACTTCGAGATTGAAAATGGAATGTCTCCATATATCTCATTAAATGACAAGTCCCTGATAAGACCAATTAATCAAGTATCCATCAGATAGGGCATAAGTCAAAAGCCTCTGTACGTAGCTACATGCACATTATAACATGGTAAAATTAGAACTCAAGAAGTCCCTTTCCTGGTGTAGAACTTACAGGCTTTTCAAAGAAGAACAGTCACCTATCTCATCTGGGATTTGCCCAGAGAGCCGGTTTCCCCTGAGATCACTGATCAAAGAAGTATGATAACAATCAGGCTTGATTCAAACCAATCACAATAATATGTTCTTAAACAAGTATAAAGCTTAGACTCTGTTTGTTCTAACTAGCTCCTGAAAAAAATATAATCAATCACCTTTTGGAATATATATAAAACAAAATTCATTGAGTTTCACACAAAATTTTCTAGGAAATAATTCCCTAAGTAGACAAACGGAGCATTGGCAGAAAAATCTACCAAAAATAACTTAAAACTCTAAATAGAATATATGATTGGAGAACTGTACAGAGTGAGCAGGCCTTTAAGATCTCCTATTGCAGGTGAGATTTCTCCATCAAGATTCAGACCTGACAGATTACTACAAACCATAGAAAAACAACCAAAAGGTAAAAGAACAGTCAATTCTTGAATAGCAAGAAATGAAAATAAAGTAGGTGCGAAACTAAAGACATACATGGTCAACACCCAGATACGTAAAACAACTTACAGAGCCATGACATTGAAGGTGATATTGTCACATTCAACCCCTTTCCAAACACAAGAATCCGAAGAAGGTGCGTCTGTCCAATCATATAGCACATTGTCCACATCGCTAAATGACTTCTTTATCTCCAATAAGGTTGCCCCTTTATTTACCCACATTTACATGAACAAACTTTTTAGTCTCAGTACACGCACATACACACACAGTGACACAAACAAAATTTCTGGAATATAATTATATAAAGCACGCAAGAATCTCTAAACCCTACTTGTTGAAAACACTCATAAAACCCAAAGGCGAGTCCGCTAGTGCGAAGTGTAAACAACAGGCAGTCAGCACGTTATCATGATAGAAAAATAAGGTCAACGATATAAAACATTAGAATAATAATTAAAAAAAAAAAAAAATCAAAAAACGGCAAAAAGAACATTGTTGAAGTTCGGAAATAAACGAAATGCGGATAAAATATTGTTCTTTTTTGTCTTAGTAAGCCCCCTGTGTGGTTGCTGAGAAAACAAAGGAAAGCAAAGAAGAAAAATATGCTACACAGTAATAAAAGCACTTCACGTTTTATGGTGTCCTACGTACGAGCTATTTTTATTTTGCCGCACGTTTTCTCGGTATCCAAACAGGACATGGTATCTAAGATCAAAAGACTCACCGTCGTCGGAATCGACCGGAGCAAAGCTGAGACAGACGAGAAAAGCCAGAAGAAGGAGCTCAGCAGGAAATGCCACAACTGCCCTCCCGAAAAACCTCATTTTACAGCCAACCCCTCTTAGAAACTCTGTTCCAGTTGAAAATATATGTGGAAAAAAGAAAAAAAAAAAAAAAACCCAGAAGCCAGAGAGTCCGTACACGCCCCAAAGAAACGCTTTTCTCACATCAAAGTACTTGGAGACAAGAATGACGGAAGGGGGAGTAGGGGTTTATGGAGATTTCTGGTGGGTTTTCTTTAACAGAGGTGACGATATGTGTGAGCAAGGGGAGCTCAACTTTGGTCGTTCAATCACATCGCTCTGGCAACGCAGAAACTCTATACACACACCACTGTACTGGTAAGAACCGAGAGAGAGAGAGAGAGAGAGAGAGAAGAGAGGAGAATTATTTCATGGATAAAGTTAAAAAACAATCTGCCAGAACTCTGCTCTAAAACCTGCAAACTACAGCTATCTTTCTCTCTCTCTACTTTCTCTTTCTGCATTGTTTCTCTCCCCCCCTCTCTCTCTCTCTTTACCACTGTATGCATGCTGTTCCATTGTGAATAATAATGCGTCGCTTTCTCTTGGGTTTTGCAGTAAGCGTTTGGAGGAGAGGGTGGGTTAATGCAAAGCTTCTCTGGAAATGGAATTAATGTTCGTGGGTTGTTATTTCCGTTTTTACACTCTGACCCTCTAATTACTTCCTATTTACTGGTTTTTCCCCATAACCGAAATGTCGGTTTTGGACACCCTTATCCTCATTTGGAGTACGATGTCATTGTCAGACAACCTTTTAGATCCAGATACAAACTTTTTTTTTATTTCTTTTTATTTATTTATTTTTTTTGAGGTAGATCTAGAAACCTGAGTGAATTTTATGGGTGAAATATAGGGAGATATTTTTATTCAAATACGTAATGATGAATGCATACGACTATATAATGATAAATTTTATTCATTTTGACCGTAGATTTATATATATATATATATATATATATATATATTTGATATTACATTTTTATTCTATAATTATCTTACAATAAAAATTTGGTAATCTCAACCAATTATTAAATTTTTCTTTTAACAATGATTGATTTAAGAGTTGATTGAGACTGCTACATAACATTCTTAAATAGTTGTGAAATAAAAATGTATTATATAGCATTACTCGATAGCTTAATATTGGTTTATGTTATTGTTTATTAAAATTAAATAAGGGTAATTTTGCTTATTTGATATTCTCAAAAATACAATTTGTTACTTAAAATCATGTTCAAAGTTAACCCCAACTTAAAGTTTTTCCCATGTACTCTCTAGATTTGAATCCATGTACAACAATTGATTTCTAAAATTGTTAGTAATTTGAATAACTATTGTTAGAGAGTTTATTTGGGGACGATTTGTCCAAGTAGGTAGTCAAACAACTCAGAATTTATTTGTATTAGATCTCATATGAACTCTTTCACAATACTTGTTCAAATTGCTAACAATTTAGACAACAATTATTATAGATCTCAACTCTTACTCTCTTTGGTTTGGTAATTAAATATTGTTTTCTAAATGAAAGTGTTTTAGATTATAGACAAAGTCAATGTTCAATTTATTTACGGAGAGCACGCACAGCATTATATAAGATTAATAATTTTTTATATGATTTGTGAACCTGACATGAAATTATAAAGTTAGGGTTTGGTATAAATGGGTTTGAGTCATGAATGGGTTGATATGCTTGACCCGTTTAATAAACGAGTCAATTACAGGACAATCTACTTCACCCGCGTGTTGACTTGCTTAATCTATTTATAAAATTATATATATTTTTATATATAATAAATACATATTGAAACTAGTCAAACTGGTCAAGCATTTTGAAGGGGCTTAGTGCCATTGCCATGTACTTCCAGTCATTTTATTGACAAAAGATTGATGGAGGGACCATCTCTATTTTTAGTCATAAGTGTGCAATGTACTATTTACGATGCGAATTTAAACAAAAAAAAAATAATAAAATAAAGTCGTTAAATCACAAAGGGATTAAAGTTATTTAACATTAATATTAATAAAAAAATTAAAAAATAATATATATATATATATATATATATATATATATATATACTTCTCACATGCTTTAAAGACATGTCATTTTATTAGGCTAGATTGTAAAAAATTTCAACAAACCAATTTGTAAGAAATTTTTTATATAATTTTTTAACAAACTCAGTTGAAGGAATTCTTTCAACCTAATATCTTGAAATGTCATTTTTTTTTTTTTTTTTTGAAATTGGGTTCCATTCTCAAGCTAACAAACTTTTTGCCCTGCAATTACAATATCAATCACACATAATGGAAATGTTGTTCTCCATGTCTGGTCGTGTTGCTCCAATCCTAGTTTTGCAAGTTGATGTGCGGCGCCATTTTCTATTCGCCGAACATGTTTTGCTTGCCATGATTTCCCGTGAGACAGGAGGAATTTAGCATCATTGATAAAATTTATTCCAATTATGTCCCTAATATTAAAAAAATATTTGTTTTTCATATGTTCAAAGTATACATGTCATTTTTATAGACTTGGTTGAAAGAAATTCCTCAAACTCAGTTTAGAGAAAGTATGCGTTTTTCACATGTTTAAAGGATACATGTCATTTTTATAAACTTAGTTGTAGAAAATTCCTCCAACCCAGTTTGGAGGAAAACTCTATTCTTATTTGTCCATGAAACCCCTGGCAAGTTTCTGATTGATTCAAGGCTTGGATCACTTCTAAAGCATCTCCCTCCAGGATGAATTTCCGCAATTCTAGTGAGTTGTTTAACTCTACAATTGTATGTGCCACCATAGCCTATGCCATGGTCGTATTAGAAATATGTTGTTGTGACCCACAAGCCATTGCCATAACACCTCCCTCATGGTTTCTCGCAATGATGCCCAAGCCCACTTATTGTTTTTGTTGTTCACCGCCGCATCCTAGTTGAGCTTTACACTTCCCTCGAGAGGTGCCACTTTTCTACTGGCATACTTCTACTCGTGGGGCTTTGTTCATTCGTTCTCCGCATTGCATTTTCGAAAGCTTCCATTTGGTCATTTGGACCTTTGCTATTCAAATCGGCTTCTCTGGGGGCAGGAACTCACCACCGAACACCACACTATCTCTCCTTAACCATATATGTCATGCTACATTTACCATTAAGTGCATCTCCTCTTCGCTCAATCATTCCTTAAGTTGTCCAATAATATCCATGAAATCATTCTCTTCACTGGAACACTTTTGTAACTTGCCATTACATTTTGTCCACATGTCCTGTGCTAAGGGACAATTCCACTGAATATGGCATGTGGTCTCCGGTCCCATCCCACAAATAGTGCACAATGGATCTGACATTATCTTTCTCCTAAACAGCTTCTATGAGGTAGATAATATGTTGTTGCAAGCTTTCCATAAGAAAAATTTGACAACTCTCAATCCCTTGATTCCCCAAATCTTCTTCCACAAAGTTTGAGTTTTTTGTGTGTTTGAGCAGCTGCCTTCTTCTTTTCCAAACCTCTCTAGCGCTAGATGGTAAACACGACAAATAGTGAAAACCCCATTATTTGTTCCCGTCCATGCCAAAATATCACTTCCTCTACGTGGACAGACCCCCATGCTGCAAATCATTGTGGCCTCCTCCACATTAAAAATCTCATGCACTAGTTCAATGTTCCACCAGTTTTTGTTAACATCCAGCAATTCATTTACTTTTGCACTTCTATCAAGGAGTCTCGCCAGAGATTGTATGGTATGTGTCCTTGCATTAGGCAACTAGGGGTCATCCCATATTTGAATCATACTACCATCCCCCACCCTCCATATAATCCCTTCTTGCAAAAGCCTTTTTGAATTCCGTATACTCTGCCATGCATAAGAAGGCTTGCGATAGAGGTTTGCTTCCAAAAACCTACCATTCAGAAAATATTTTTCTCGAATTACTTTTGCCACCAATGTCTCTAGGTTTTGAATCAAGCGCCATCCTTGTTTGGCTAACAATGCCATATTGAACCACTCTAGATCCTAGAATCCTAGCCCTCATTTTTTTTCCCCATCTTGCTCCAACTCATCCAAGCTATGCAAGCTTCACTTTCCGTATGTCCCCACCAAAATTCATACATCATCGAGGTAATAGCTTGGCATAGTGACTTGGGTAGCTGGAACACACTCATCGTATAAGTGGGAATTGCCTGAATGACAGCCTTTAAAAAAACCTTCTTACCTGCTTGGAACATGAATTTTTCTTTCCACCCATTGATCCGCTCCCAGATTTTGCCTTGTATGCTTGTAAATGAACTCACTTGAGACCTACCAATTAGAGGTGGTAGTCCTAGGTATTTCTCATAGCTTGTAGTGGATATGATACTTGCTAATGAAAGAATATGAGTCTTGGCTTCCTGTTTTGTGTTGCGGCTAAAAAAAATTGATCCCTTTTCATGGTTCAATTTTTGCCTTGAAGCTTTTTCGTA